>NW_028319329.1:0-10000 GCF_062004578.1 Staurois parvus
AGGGAGGGGGGAAGAGAAGAGAATCGAAGGAGGGGGGGGGGAGAGAAGAGAAGCGCGAGGAAGGGAGGGGGGAGAGAAGAGAAGCGAGAGATAGGGGCGGCGGAAGAAGAGAAGCGCGAGGAATGGGGGGGGGGGGAGAAGAGAAGCGCGAGGAAGGGGCATGAGGAAGGGGAGGGGGGAGAGCGCGAGAGCAAGGATGGGGGGGTGATTCCTGTAGACAAATCACATGATCAGGAACCTGCACTGGTTGGTTCCCAGTTATCAGGGGGGGTCCTGTGGCCGTCAGTCTCAGGCAGGAGGGTGCTGCTTGCTCCATTGAACACAGTAAACTCTGCACATTTCTGTTTTTAGAAGACTGGAGCAGCCAGAATTTGGAGCAACTGTTCCTGGCAACCAATCAGCTTGAAGATTTGATTATTATCAGAGCATAACTGAACAAGCTGAAGTTAAGCCCGCTGGGTGTTCTGCACAGAAGAACCAGTTTCTGGCTGCTCCGGTTTCAGCAGATCCCCCCCCCCCCTCCAGATTAATGCAGCTAACAATTGACCTCTATAAATAACATTCGCTCGCTCCCCCTCCCCGTGCTTACATTTATAAACTATCCCTGGTGTAATAAAGCTTCCTAAAGAAGAGGCCGGACCCCAATCAGAGGTGCACCCAAAGTGAGCCAAATGTTTGCCAATTGCATAATTATTCCCAGGAGGAGGTCAGCAATGGCTGCCTCTGCAAGTCTCTCAGAACAGGTTCTCTTTACCTTTCCCACCATTGGACTCTATGGAGCTCTGTTACCCCAGCACAGAACACATGCACCCCTGGAAGAGCAGTACCTGAAATGAAGACCCTCAGCGAGGATGGCGTCCTGCTGAACTCCACCGATGCGGTTGAAGAAGATGGCTCTGTGACCTCCCTCCACTGGGAAGAGACGTAGATGACTGTTAGATGCCATTTATTTAGCCACTTTATACCACATTGTAATAGTTGGCAGAGCATTACAAACAATTTACATCAGTCCAGTCAACGCCCCTCTGGAGACACTCACAGCCACAGGGTCAACTCCCCCCCCCCCCTCCTTCCCCCAGAGGCACTCACAGCCACAGGGTAAACTCCCCCCCCCTCCTACCCCCGGAGGCGCTCACAGCCACAGGGTCAACCCCCCCCCTTCCCCCGGAGGCGCTCACAGCCACAGGGTCAACCCCCCCCCTCCTTCCCCCGGAGGCGCTCACAGCCACAGGGTCAATGCATGGCTGCAGAACAGCAAAGACCTTCCAATGACCTCCAACTTGAAACCCTCCAAGTCGGTCTATGCCCCACTATACAGTACAGGGAACAGGTCACTACATACACTATATTGCCAAAAGTATTGGGCCGCCTGCCTTTCCATGCACATGACCTTTAATGGCCCCCCAGTCTTAGTCCGTAGGGTTCAATATTGAATTGGCCGGCCTTTCCACACACGTGACCTTTAATGGCCCCCCAGTCTTAGTCCGTAGGGTTCAATATTGAGTTGGCCTTGCCTTTCCACACACATGACCTTTAATGGCCCCTCCAGTCTTAGTCCGCAGGGTTCAATATTGAGTTGGCCCCACCCTTTCCACGCATATGACCTTTAATGACCCCCCCCGTCTTAGTCCATAGGGTTCAATATTGAGTTGGCCCCGCCCTTTCCACGCATATGACCTTTAATGACCCCCCCGTCTTAGTCCATAGGGTTCAATATTGAGTTGGCCCCACCCTTTCCACGCATATGACCTTTAATGACCCCCCCCCGTCTTAGTCCGTAGGGTTCAATATTGAGTTGGCCCCGCCCTTTGCAGCTATAACAGCTTCACCTCTTCTGGGAAGGCCGTCCACAAGGTTTAGGAGGGTGTCTATGGGAAGGTTGGACCATTCTTCCAGAAGCACATTTGTCAGGTCAGGCACTGATGTCGGGGGAGGAGGCCTGGCTCACAGTCTCCGCTCTAATTCACCCCAAAGGTGTTCTATGGCGTTGAGGTCAGGACTCAGCACATGCTCAGTTGTTCTCTATTTTTCGGCACTGTGTGGAAAATGTGGAGGCCGATCTGCTGACAGTGTAAAGATTTACTGCTGCTCAGGGGCTCTGGGTTTCAGCCAAATGGCCGCCTCCAGCAAGAAGAAATGGGAGCAATGCTGGAGGCAAATTTACATACTCTAATTTTGGTAGCCTCATTATTAAATGTGGAATCTATCTTCCTTACTAAAGAACATTTTTTTATCAAGTTGTTATGGGAAACGTTCCGCTTTAAGACACACCGTCACCTTGCTGAAGGATGCTGATGTGACTGTGTCTTTACAAAGGTCCAATAATGGCCTTAATAGTGCTCCCTGACTGCTTTTCTAGGTGTGGGGGAGCATGGGACCTTCTCTTTGACAGTGCTCGAGCCTAGTAACCAATCACTAGGCCCGGCAAATGTCACCTCCGTTCCCCCCATCTCCTC
Source organism: Staurois parvus (assembly GCF_062004578.1). Classification (NCBI taxonomy): domain Eukaryota; kingdom Metazoa; phylum Chordata; class Amphibia; order Anura; family Ranidae; genus Staurois; species Staurois parvus. The sequence continues at coordinate 2,457 of NW_028319329.1, forward strand.
TGTGAGGAATGAACCTGGAAACTGCGATGATTTTGCCACTTCCATCAGTTCCCATTCAGTGGCTGTTACAGCCAGAAAAGCAGCTAATCAAGCATGATGTGTGATGGTTTAGCTCAGGGGTGTCCAAATTATGGCCCTCCAGGTGTTGAGGAACTGCAAGTCCCATGAGGCCTTGAAAGACTCTGACATCCACAGGCAAGACACCCTGAGGCATGATGGGACTTGTAGCACTTCAACAGTTGGAGGGCTATAGTTTGGACACCCCTGGTTTAGCTGCTTGGAAGGCAGGGGAGACATGTGGGGTCTAATAGACCCCTGATGTCTCCATAAAGAACACCTGCCCAATGCTATCACATAGGGAGCTTGTTAACCCCCCTTGCCATAGCAATAAAGTTAAAAACAAAAAGTGTAAATACAGTAACAAAAAATAATTTTAAAAAAGTTAAAGTACTCTGTGCATACACGCAAAGGCACATATGCCCGTAGGTCCGGCACGTGTAGGGAAATGGCAATTGCACTACATGTGTGGGGTATGGACACAACGTCGGCTGAAATAGACGGGGAGGAATATATTACATTGTCATCTGCATTGCAATACATCCAATGGAGCCCACAGGAGACATCAGGAGGTTTATTTACTAAAGCTGGAGAGTCCAAAATCAGACTCCCTTCTGCATAGAAACCAATCAGCTTCCAGGTTTCATTGCCAAAGCTTCATTGAACAAGCTGAGGTTAGAAGCCGATTGGTTTCTATGCAGAAGGGAGTCTGATTTTGGACTCTCCAGCTTTAGTAAATAAACCCCCAGGGGTCTTTTGGACTCATGGTTTTTATGAGGAGGGGGAACAAAGATGAACCTACCTGTGAAGACGGACTCTCTGACTCCATAACCCAAGGCTCCAGCTGCCAGCAATAGTTTCAGACCCGTCCCCATACCACGGGGCCCACCAGCAAACCGGCTAGCAAGTTCCTTTAGACTCTGTGCCATGACTTCAGGGAAGATAAAAAAAAACAAAAACTTTATTAGAGACTTTATACATTGGGGTCTACATACAAAGAATTTGCAGACATTTGTCCAAAGAAACAAAAATAAAATGGTGTTGCAGCGTGCGCTAATATCAATAGTACTAAGGACACAATAATTCGAAGAGGGGGGGGGGGGGGACAGAAAACAATAACCCCAAAACAAAAAGGTGATAAGTATAAAGGCCTGAATCCAGACCTAACTAGGTGCGATATGAACTGCGGCAAAGACCACGTGAGTAATAATCAGCAAGTGAACATAAATAATACATAAAAATGTAAAGGCCTGAGCCCAGACCACACTAAGTGCAATATAGATGGTGATGAAATACAACATGAACAATAATCAACAAGTGAACATAAAATGATGTATTCAACATAATAGGACTAACACATCCTAAATGAAAGTGCACATAAAACCACAGTGCCAAAATCAAATGGCAAAAAATATGTGCAACACTAATCATAAAAAGGTGCATAAAAGGTATAAATGCATGAAACTATAAACACATCATAAATAATACATAAAAATGAAAAGGCCTGAAACCAGACCAAACTAAGTGCAATATGGATTGTGATGAAACAATGTGCACAATAATCACCAAGTGAACATAAAATTATGTATTTCAACATAATAGGACAAACACATCCTACATAAAAATGGCACAAAAAGCGCCGTGCAAAGAAACCTGTAACAATCAAAAAGCAAAGAAATATATGTGGAAAACGAATCATCATTCAAGGTGCGTGAAACTAAAAATGCACCTTATAATCAGGACTGATGCCAGTGCAAAACGCACAGTGAAAAAAACGTGCGTCAATAAGTCTTCATGGACATCAGTTCTGTGTGCAATGGGAAAAAACGAATGTTCTTTAGGCCATGTCCTCTACTGAACAATACATCTTTTATAATGAGCGGCATAAAGATCACATTATGGCAACTGGATGGAGATGAGGAGCATATGAAATACATACCGCTTTTTAGGAAGAGATACAATGTAACAATTCTAGAGAACGCTAGAGGGAATTGGCAAATCAAGGTAAATCCCCATCAGTGCCCTTTGCATTAAAGCCTCCGTTACATCAGGGTCCCCATCAGAGCCCCCCCCTGCTTACATCAGGGTCCCCATCAGAGACCCCCCCCCCTTTACATCAGGGTCCCCATCACAGTCCATCCCTCCTTACATCAGGGCCCCCCATCAGAGTTCTTCTCTTACATCAGGGTCCCCATCATAGCCTGCCCCATTACCTTAAGGTCCCCATCAGAGTCCTTCCCTTACATCAGGGTCCCCATCACAGCTCTCATCAAAGTCTGTCCCTCCTTACATCACGGCCCCCATCAGAGTCCTTCCCTTACATCACGGCCCCCATCAGAGTCCTTCCCTTACATCAGGGTCCCCATCACAGCTCTCATCAAAGTCTGTCCCTCCTAACATCAGGGCCTCCATCAGATTTCCTCCCTTACATCAGGGTCCCCATCAGAGTCCGTCCCTCCTTACATCAGGGCCCCCATCAGAGTTCCTCCCTTACATTAGGGTCCCCATCAGAGCCCCCCCCATTACATTAGGGTCCCCATCAGAGCCCCCCCATTACATCAGAGTCCCCATCACAGTCCATCCCTCCATACATCAGGGCCCCCCATCAGAGTTCTTCTCTTACATCAGGGTCCCCATCATAGCCTGCCCCATTACCTTAAGGTCCCCATCAGAGTCCTTCCCTTACATCAGGGTCCCCATCACAGCTCTCATCAAAGTCTGTCCCTCCTTACATCACGGCCCCCATCAGAGTCCTTCCCTTACATCACGGCCCCCATCAGAGTCCTTCCCTTACATCAGGGTCCCCATCACAGCTCTCATCAAAGTCTGTCCCTCCTAACATCAGGGCCTCCATCAGATTTCCTCCCTTACATCAGGGTCCCCATCAGAGTCCGTCCCTCCTTACATCAGGGCCCCCATCAGAGTTCCTCCCTTACATTAGGGTCCCCATCAGAGCCCCCCCCATTACATTAGGGTCCCCATCAGAGCCCCCCCATTACATCAGAGTCCCCATCACAGTCCATCCCTCCATACATCAGGGCCCCCCATCAGAGTCCTTCCCTTACATCAGGGTCCCCACCACAGCTCTCATCAAAGTCTGTCCCTCCTTACATCATGGCCCCCATCAGAGTCCTTCCCTTACATCAGGGTCCCCATCAGAGTCCTTCCCTTACATCAGGGTCCCCACCACAGCTCTCATCAAAGTCTGTCCCTCCTTACATCACGGCCCCCATCAGAGTCCTTCCCTTACATCAGTGTCCCCATCACAGCTCTCATCAAAGTCTGTCCCTCCTTACATCAAGCCTCCATCAGAGTTCCTCCCTTACATCAGGGTCCCCATCACAGTCCGTCCCTCCTTACATCAGGGCCCCCATCAGAGTCCTTCCCTTACATCATGGTCCCCACCACAGCTCTCATCAAAGTCTGTCCCTCCTTACATCAGGGCCTCCATCAGAGTTCCTCCCTTATATCAGGGTCCCCATCAGAGCCCCCCCCCTTACATCAGGGTCCCCATCACAGTCCATCCCCCCTTACATCAGGGCCCCCCATCAGAGTTCTTCCCTTACATCAGGGTCACCATCATAGCCTGCCCCCTTACCTTAAGGTCCCCATCAAAGTCCTTCCCTTACATCAGGGTCCCCATCACAGCTCTCATCATAGTCTGTCCCTCCTTACATCAGAGTCCCCATCACAGCCTACCCCCTTACCTCAAGGTGCCCATCAGAGTCCTCCATTTACATCAGGTTCCCCATAAGAGCCTGCCCCCCTTACACGAGAGTTCCCATCAGAGCCTGCCCCCCTTGCATTGAAGCCGAGCACATAGACAGCCTCTGCTGACCTTAACCCTGAATCTGTGCACGTCGAGGATACACCCCTGACCCTTGCTGAGGGCTGGATAAAATTTTGTAGCGGCTGTAGTTTGGAGGCCCTGCTCTAGAGTTCTCTAGAATGGTTACATTGTATCTCTTGTTACAGAGTTTTACTTCCTATGCTCCTCAGCTCCATCTAGTGGCCATAAGTATCCAAAAAAGTAACATTTGTTCAGAAGAGAAAATAACCTGAAGAACATTTGCTTTTGGCCAACTGACACAGAACGAATGTACAAGCAGATTCGCAGGACGAATGTCTGGGAGGACAAATGTCTGGGAGGACAAATGTCTGGGAGGACAAATGTCTGGGAGGACAAATGTCTGGGAGGACAAATGTCTGGGAGGACAAATGTCTGGGAGGACAAATGTCTGGGAGGACAAATGTCTGGGAGGACAAATGTCTGGGAGGACAAATTGCTTCAAAAACAAGGCAAAGCTTGCCAAACGTATGCGGCTATTTCTATAAAGACTCCACTACGCAGACATCTATTAACCTCCGGTGTGTCTGGACTCCTCCTGCACTGACTGCACCGGGTGAATTACTAATCGGTTACATCATACACTGGGGGTGCGTAGGGAAGCAAAGCTACAGATTAGGGTGACAGTCTGATACAACTGAGCTTTTTTCTGAAGTCCCGCAGCCAAGCAACTAGCATGTCCTGAGTGAGGTCAGGTATTTGAGGACCAGGGGGGGTCAGGGGCAAGGACCCGCGACGAGGACCAGTGGGTCAGGGGTTCAAGGGTAAGGACCTACGATGAGGTGGGGGAGGGGGTAACAGGCAAGGATTGGGGATCAGGAACAAGGACAGGGGTCGAGGAAAAGAACCTGAAATGGGAACCGGGGGGTCAGGGGGCAAAGACCTGAGATGGGGACCAGGGGGGCAAAGACCTGAGATGGGGACCAGGGGGTCGGGGGGCAAGGACCTCAGATGGGGACCAGGGGGTCGGGGGGCAAGGACCTCAGATGGGGACCAGGGGGTCGGGGGGCAAGGACCTCAGATGGGGACCAGGGGGTCGGGGGGCAAGGACCTCAGATGGGGACCAGGGGGTCGGGGGGCAAGGACCTCAGATGGGGACCAGGGGGTCGGGGGGCAAGGACCTCAGATGGGGACCAGGGGGTCGGGGGGCAAGGACCTCAGATGGGGACCAGGGGGTCGGGGGGCAAGGACCTCAGATGGGGACCAGGGGGTCGGGGGGTAAGGACCTGAGATGGGGACCAGGGGGTCAGGGGCAAGGATCAAGGGTAAAGACCTGAGTTGGGGATCAGGGGTAAGGACCTAAGATGAGGACCTAGGGGTCAAGGGTAAGGACCTGAGATGAGGACCTAGGGGTCAAGGGTAAGGACCTGAGATGAGGACCTAGGGGTCAAGGGTAAGGACCTGAGATGAGGACCTAGGGGTCAAGGGTAAGGACCTGAGATGAGGACCTAGGGGTCAAGGGTAAGGACCTGAGATGAGGACCTAGGGGTTAAGGGTAAGGACCTGAGATGAGGACCAGGGAGTCAGGGGTAAGGACCTGAGATGAGGACCAGGGAGTTATGGGTGAGGATCAGGGGTCCCAGATGAGGGTTGGTTGGAGATGGAGGATTCTGATCAGCTTCCAGGACTCCCCTATAAGCTGCTTCTACCTCCACCAGGGTCCCCATACAAGTAGGACTTAGCCTCCTCTCGGGGCCCCTATAGAGGACACACATGTAGGCTGTCACCCTCCTCTGTATCCCCCTTCCCGGGTCTCTCACCTTCTCTTCAGCTCTATCACGTGTCTCAGCCCCGGCAGTAGAAGGACACCGGAAGTGCTCTCTTAGATGTCAGGCTCGGCCGGCACTTGTCACTGCTCCCTAAGGTTCCGCCTCCCCGCATGACAACCGCAATATGGCCGTCGGAACCGGAAGTCTCTAAAAGAAACAAAGATGGCGGCGCGCAGGCAGCACATGGACGATGGAGAGCAGCCGGCACACCCAAAGATAAAAAGGAAGAGGGAAAAGAGACTGATCGTCCTGCTGGAGGGGGCCAGCCTGGAGACCGTCCGGGTAAGAGGAGGACAGGGACGGAGAGTTATCTCACTGTGGGAAGATGCTGGTGTCACCAGGCCCCTTGGAGGAGAGGCCCCGATCTTCCTGATAGACCTCATCACTGTCTTCTAGAAGTATGATCTCTGTGTGTATGTAGATTAGTAGTCATTTCTCATTACAGTGTAAATAAAGACATAACTTCTCAGTCCGGACTTCAGTAGGATTAGAACCCCTGACAAGCCTTTATTCTGATACTGAACACCCATATACATACCCTGCCCCCCCCAGGATAGGGGCCCCCATACTGTCACCACCATATGGTCCGCCATGTTGGACAGTGTATGCCGTCGCCGCCATGGGGTCCGCCACATCAGACGATGTATGCCGTCACCGCCATGGGGTCCGCCACATCAGACTATGTATGCCGTCACCGCCATGGGGTCCACCACATCAGACGATGTATGCCGTCACCACCATGGGGTCCGCCACATCAGACGATGTATGCCATCACCGCCATGGGGTCCGCCACATCAGACGATGTATGCCATCACCGCCATATCAGACGATGTATGCCATCACCGCCATGGGGTCCGCCATATCAGACGATGTATGCCATCACCGCCATGGGGTCCGCCACACCAGACGATGTATGCCGTCACCGCCATGGGGTCCGCCACATCAGACGATGTATGCCGTTACCGCCATGGGTCCGCCATATTGGAAATGTACACTCACCGGCCACTTTATTAAATCTACCTTGCTAGTACCGGGTTGGGCCCCCTTTTGCCTTCAGAACTGCCTTCATTCTTCGTGGCCTTTCCACAAGGTGTCAGAAACATTCCTCAGAGATTTGGTCCATATTGATATCAGTTCCTGTTGCCTTTCTGTCTTCTGGAACCAGTCTGCCCATTCTCTTCTGACACCAACAAGGCATCTTCCTCCACACAACTGCCGCTCACTGGATATTTTCTCTTTTTCGGACCATTCTCTGTAAACCATAGAGATGGTTGTGTGTGAAAATCCCAGTAGATCAGCAGTTTTTGAAATCCTCAGACCAGCCCGTCTGGCACCACCAACCATGTCACGTTCAAAGGAGAAATACTGCCAAAGCTCTGCAATTCGTCCTGCGCTCCTGTGACCCTTTTTCAGCCAGTTGTCAGCTGACGTCACTCAGCTGTTCCAGGCTGGGGAAAGATCCCGACTTCAAAGTCTGGATCCACCTCAGAGACTGGAGCAGCACCTGGCTCATCCTCTCAGCGAGCCACTGGGAGCGAAAGCCAGCCACTTTCTCCCATTCACAGCCAAGGGGCTGGGAGGGGCAGAGCAGAGAGCCGTGACTGACAGTCACTCTGCTCAGAGCGGCTGTGAGAACTCAGCGGTCATATGATCACTGAGTTTTTACCCTTGGAGCCAGCGGAGGACAGATGCTGTATTCACCTAGGTAAGTATAACTGGAGGGAAAAGAAAATTCCACATTTCTCTTTTAAATCCCCTTTCTTCCCCATTCTGATGCTTAGTTCGAACTTCAGCAAGTCATCGTCTAGATGCCTAAATGCATTGAGTTTTGCCATGTGATTGGCTGATTAGCAATTTGTGTTACTAAGCAA
>NW_028319329.1:17500-64011 GCF_062004578.1 Staurois parvus
GTCCTTTACTGAATTTTTCTGAAAATCTATGTGTGAGGAATAGCTTTGCAAACATTGTGTAACATAAAAAACATTTTATTCTCCAGGGCCTCTGCTTAGAAATTATATAATTTTGTGGGGTTTAAAGTAATTTCTAGCAAAAAATACAAATTTTAACACAGGCTAGAAATGAAGAAAAATGATCTTGGTAGAAAAGTGGTTAATCCTGAACATTCTGTTCATATTTCAGTACAACTTCTACACAAACTGAGCGTCAGAGCTGCTGATGGACCCCAAAAACTTTTAAAGGTAGGAACCCCTTAAGTATATGAATAAAACACAAAGCTGCTTAACCTCACTAATCCCTATAGTCCTAGGCTATAGAAGGGCTCCTATTCCTAGATTGTAAGCTCCAAGGATCAGGGACCTCGAACCCCTCGTGTATTGTTTTGTTGCTGTATTGTCTCATGTTCTGTCCCCCATTATATTGTACAGCGCTGAGCAAACTTTTTGGCGCTATATAAACACTGTACAATAATAATAATTGCCCCTATATCCAAAGACTGAACAAGTATTTTTTGCACACGGTTTGAGTTCCAATGCTTTATTAAAGTGATATTAAAAAAAACAATTTGCCTTTAATAACAAACACATGTCATACTTACCTGCTGTGTAATGGTTCTGCACAGAGCAGCCCTGATCCTCCTCTTCTTGGGTTCTCCGCCAGCGCTCCTGGCCCCTCTCTCCTGCCGAGTGCCCCCAAAGCAAGCAGCTTGCAATGGTGGCACCCAAGTAGGCTCGCTCACGAGCCACTGCTCTGCATGTCCATTCACACACAGAGCCCTGGCTTGGCCCTGCCCCCCTTCTCTCTTCGTTGGCTCACTGTCTGTGATTGACAGCAGCAGGAGCCAATGGCTTCCACTGCTGTCTCAGCCAGTGAGGAAGGAGAGTCCCCGGAGAGCTGAGGCTGTGGTGTGCATCGCTGGATCGAGATGGAGCTCAGGTAAGTCTTGCGGGTGCTGCAGCACACAGAAGGTTTTTCTACCCTCATCCATAGAATGTATGAAGGTATAAAACCCTGAGCCTTTACAACCGCTTTAAAGTCTGCTCCACATTTTGACGTATTGGAATTGAGGGCAGAATTGCGGAAAAATGCGGGATGCGTTTGCAGTTATTTCATAATGGCACCCCAAACGTGGCGCAATTTTGCTGCGCGACACCACACACACCTGACTCAGTGCCAAAACTTGGCACATGAGCTTTTTTGGCGCATTTCTGGAGTGGAAGGAGGCCCATTCAAAATGAATGGTGCCACTCCAAAAACATGCGAAAAACGTGACGTGGCAGCACCATTCAGGTGTGTACGGGGCCTAAAGCAAAGCAGTCCTCTCACTTTAACCTCCTCCCACCCGCCCTATAAGGAATTGACTTATGGGCGGCGGTTCTCTCATTCTGGGAGGTCATCATATGACATCCTCCCACTCTAACTGCACGTGCGTGCCCCCGGGGGGCGTGCAGAGTGGTGATCGGTGGTGCGCTGTGTCCCTGGGACACAGCAGATCACTTATCAGTGACATGAGCTCTGTCATGTGATCAGTGTCCAATCACAGCTGATCGCATGTTAATAAAGAAATGCCAGTTATCGGCGTTCCCCCTCCTCATGAGCTGTCATGCTGATAGCTCGTGACGAGAGGAGAGCCGGTAATCGGCATTCCTCAGAGGGGACATGTGCACTGATGATCAGTGTAGCCCCATCAGTGCCACCTGTCCGTGCCCATCAATGCCACATATCAGTGCCTACCAGTGCCCATCAATGCCACATATCAGTGCCTACCAGTGCCCATCAATGCCACATATCAGTGCCTACCAGTGCCCATCAATGCCACATATCAGTGCCTACCAGTGCCCATCAATGCCACATATCAGTGCCTACCAGTGCACATTAATGCCACATATCAGTGCCTACCAGTGCACATTAATGCCACATATCAGTGCCTACCAGTGCACATTAATGCCACATATCAGTGCCCATCTGAGCTGTCTTTCAGTGCTGCCAATCGGTGCCCGTCAGTGCTGCCTAACAGTGCCAGTCAGTGGCGCCTATCAGTGCCATATGTGAGTCCTGCCTTTCAGTGCCCATCAGTGATGCCTGTCACTGCCCATCAGTGCCACCCATCGGTGCTCATCACTGCAGCCTCATTTGCGCACATCAGTGAAAGAGAAAAATCACTTATTTACAAAATTTTATAACAGAAACTAAGAAAAAACTTTTTTTTTTTTTCAAAATTGTCAGTTGTTTTTGATTTGTTTCGCAAAAAAATTAAAACCCCAGTGGTGATTAAATACTATCAAAAGAAAGCTCTGTCTCAAAAAAATTATAAAAATTTCATATGTTGCATGACCGCGCAATTGTCATTCAAAGTGCAACAACGCTGGAAGCTGAAAATTGTCCTGGGCAGGAAGGGGGTATAAGTGCCCGGTAGGCGAGGGGTTAAATAGGATTCTATGAATGACTACAAGGCTTCCTCCAGCTGAGACAGCGAGGCGGGCGAATGATGTCAGAATCTCCATCTGAGCCAATTAGAAGAAGATTTGTTTTCATTCATTTGAAGCAATGAGGATTTCATCGTTTCCAGTTTCAGGCTGTTCTTCCTCTGGCCTCTGTGGCTGTAGAAGGAGCTGCTGAAATACCGCCTGTGCTTCATGAACTTCAGCCGGGTACATTGGTGACCTCAGGGGACAAATAGACCCCTCGTGTCTCCATAAAGAAGACCTGTCACTTCCATATTCTATCATGTAGGTGGTTTGTTAGCCCTCTATATGATGGCAGTAAAGTTTAGATGCAAAAAAAATAAATTTAATTCTATATTTAGTGTATTTATTTTTTCCGGAACATATTAATTTGCCAAACATTTGATTGTGCAAAATATTAGCATTTTTGGCAAGAAAATTACTTAAAATTCCTAATCTTGTGTGCAAAATTACAAAAAAAACTCTTCCAGTCCTAAAGTGGTTACAGACTGACAAATAGACAGCTAACCATACAATCTGCAGAATCTGGATAGTCAGCTCTTTGTTCTCAACTTTCCTCTTCTTCCTTTTTTTATTTTTTTTTGTAATACACAGTTTATAACAAACATTGTTTACCTTTTTTTTTTTTTTTTGTTTTTTTTTTTTGTTTTTTGTTTTTTTGTTTCCAGGTTATTAAAAATCCGATTACAGATCACCTTCCTGCAGGCTGTGTGAAAGTCTCAACCTCCTTTCAGGCAGAGCGCGTCCCCTGTGTGCGAGACTTGGTACCCACGGAGGAGCCGATGATGATCGTGGTGGGAGCGTTTGCCCATGGGTCGGTGAGTGACCAATGATACTCGGGTACTATTTAGAGCATTATTTCTCAGCCTCTTCGGCACAGAGGAAGCCTTGAAATAAACTGTCTGGTCTCAGGGAAATATTACTATACCCACAACTCCTGATAGATTAGTGTGACGGTCAGTGGGAAGAATGTTCCTCACACTTGTGGTCATCGGGAAGATCAATGGTGTCAGTGGGAAGAATGTTCCTCACACTTGTGGTCATCGGGAAGATCAATGGTGTCAGTGGGAAGAATGTTCCTCACACTTGTGGTCATCGGGAAGATCAATGGTGTCAGTGGGAAGAATGTTCCTCACACTTGTGGTCATCGGGAAGATCAATGGTGTCAGTGGGAAGAATGTTCCTCACACTTGTGGTCATCGGGAAGATCAATGGTGTCAGTGGGAAGAATGTTCCTCACACTTGTGGTCATCGGGAAGATCAATGGTGTCAGTGGGAAGTTATGAGAGGCAGAGATTGCTCATTGCGTAAGGAAGTCCTAGCAACCTCTGGAGGAACTCCATGGAACCCTGGTTCTACTCTGACCATGCTGTCTCTGGTGTCATATGGTACTCAGTAGAGTAACTCCTCTTACCTCGATTGTCGGCTTCACCTAGTGAAAGAGGCAGCATTTAGGTTGACAGAATGAATTAAATCAGGACTGAACACATGGACAGGCACATCAAAATCTTTTAGTGTTTGAATACTTTTTTTTACATGTCTAAAAAAATTAAAAAAAAAAAAATATCCTCTTCGTGAATCTATAGAAGTCTGAAGTCCCATTGGCCATTTTCTTTTTTAATTGTTGTCTAAGTTTTATGCTTCCTTTCCCCCTCTTCCACCATATTTCAGGAAGATTTGTGGGTATGCAGAGCAGGACAGATCTCACAATAAAATAGCCCAGTCCATTGCAAGAATATTTTCTCATAATATTGGGACTGTTGTGCATTTCTAGTGGGAAGGAATGTGACGTCACTCTGCATTTTTAGTAGGAAGGAATGTGACGTCGCTCTGCATTTTTAGTGGGAAGGAATGTGACGTGTCCCTGCATTTTTAGTGGGAAGGAATGTGACGTCGCTCTGCATTTTTAGTAGGAAGGAATGTGACGTCGCTCTGCATTTTTAGTAGGAAGGAATGTGACGTCGCTCTGCATTTTTAGTAGGAAGGAATGTGACGTCACTCTGCATTTTTAGTGAGAAGGAATGTGACGTCACCCTGCATTTTTAGTAGGAGGGAATGTGACGTCACTCTGCATTTTTAGTGAGAAGGAATGTGACGTCACCCTGCATTTTTAGTGGAAAGGAATGTGACATCACCATGCATTTTTAGTGGGAAGGAATGTGACGTCACCATGCATTTTTATTAGGAAGGAATGTGACGTCACCCTCACCTAAGTGCTGCTGGTGGAAGACAGGGGTAAGGTAAATATAACTTATTCTTTACAGGTATTGTACAATATTGGACATGCGATATAATTGAACCTTGAATTTTATTGAGGACCTTCACCTTCTCCTATAAGCTATTGTCTTTCTCTTCAACCCCCCTCCCTTACCATATTTGGATACAAAAAAAATTGGTGGGATTTAAATGCCTTTTCTGCAGGACCATGTCTTGTACTTCACCTAGGCATGCCTCAGCCCCCCCGCCCCCCCCCTTGAGCACAAAGTTTCCTGGGATACCAATATCCCAGGGTGTTTTGGGGCAATCTGGACCACACTCCGTATGTGTCAGAAACTTTCTGCTGCCACAGGTCACCAGGGGGTAGGCTCAAAAAAACAGACAGCTGGCCTCCTAATGACAGTACGTAAAAACATGGCAGCGCAGGGCTTGTAGTACTGAGGCATAAAAGCACACAGCACATGATTTGCTGGGAAGATGAGGGTAAAAAAAAAAAAATGCACAAGAAGTTTCTCTTTAAAGCGGAGCTCCACCCAAAAGGGGAAGTTCCGCTTTAAGGACTGCTCCCCCACACCCCATTAAGGATTGGCACCTTTTGGGGGGGCCGGGGGGAGCGGGTACCCGAATTTGACAGGTACCTGCTCCCATTTCCGGTCCAATCGCCTAGGTGATCGGAAACGGAAGGTGTCCTCCCTCCCTCCCTGTAGTCTTTTAGGACACGCGACAGGTCCCAGAAGACTACAGGACCATTCACGAAGCGCAGCGCTACTCGTGCATGCGCACTGGGTTCCCGGCTGTGAAGCAGCAAGCTGGGTGCCCACACTGAAGATGCCGGCCTCCTGGAATCCAAGACGGCCGGTGAAACGGGCTGCGGAGGGGAGGGGGGGGACACCACGGGACCGAGGGACAGGTAAGTGGCTGGTTTTATTAAAATGTCAGCATCTGCAGTTTTTGTAGCTGCTGACTTTTATTTTTTGACAGGTGAGTGGAACTCCAATTTAAGGTCCAACCGCAAATTCCCTACGCAAATTGGAGCTTGGCAAATTGCTTCGATAGAGCTGCATGGTCAGGTTTGAGCCTGACTTTTTAAGTGCCGACACACCCTTTCCTTTGATTCAAAACCCATATTTTTCTTTTAGGTCAACGTAGATTTTGCAGAACGTACAGTGTCAATCAGCGACTATCCTCTATCAGCTGCCCTCACCTGCGCCAAGATCTGCTCTGCGTTCGAGGAGGTGTGGGGAGTCATGTGAAGATCTCCTATAATCCCCCGGTCATTTTTTACTTCTCCAAAGTCCCGCTGTTCATAAAAGCTTGTTATTATTTTTATATGTAATTAATGTCTGTGAAAGGTTCTCATTTATCCAGGTCATGATGGGGTTTATTTACTAAAGCTGGAGAGTCCAAAATCAGACTCCCTTCTGCATAGAAACCAATCAGCTTCTAACCTCAGCTTGTTCAATGAAGCTTTGGCAATGAAACCTGGAAGCTGATTGGTTTCTATGCAGAAGGGAGTCTGATTTTGGACTCTCCAGCTTTAGTAAATAAACCCCGATATGTCTAGTAGTAGTAATTTACATTCAGTTGGACTTGTGATAATGTCGAAAATGTTTCATAGCCTGTCAAAGCCAGTTGAGTGTGACTGACTACTAGATACAGTGCCTTGAAAAAGTATTCATACCCTTTGAAATTTTCCACATGTTGTCATGTTACAACCAAAAACGTAAATGTATTTTACTGGGATTTGATGTGATAGACCAACACAAAGTGGCACATCATTGTGAAGCGGAAGGAAAATGATACATTTCAAAGTTTTTGACTGACAAATCTGTGAAAAGTGTGGCGACATTTGTATCCAGAACCCCGGAGTCAATACTTTGTAGGACCCCTTTGGCTGCAATTCCAGCTGCAAGTCTTTTTGGGGATGTCTCTTTGCACATCTAGAGAGGGACATTTCTGCCCGTTCTTCTTTGCAGAATCGCTCAAGCTCTGTCAGATTGGATGGAGAGCGTCTGGGAACAGCAATTTTCAAGTCTGGCCACAGATTCTCCATTGGATTTCGGTCTGGACTGTGACTGGGCCATTCTAACACATGAAGATGCTTTGATCTAAATCATTCCATTGTAGCTCTGGCTGGATGTTTCGGGTTGTTGTCCTGCTGGAAGGGGAACCTCCGCCCCGGTCTCAAATCTTTTGCAGACTCTAACAGATTTCCTTCTAAGATTGCCCTGTATTTGGCTCCATCCATCTTCCCATCAAGTCTGACCAGCTTCCCTGTCCCTGCTGAAGAAAAGCGTCCCCACCACATGATTCTGCCACCACCATGTTTCACGGTGGGGATGGTGTGTTCAGGGTAATGTGCAGTGTTCGTTTTCCCCCACACATAGCGTTTTGCTTTTAGGCCAAAAAGTAAAATTTTGGTCTCATCTGACCAGAGCCCCTTCTTCCACATGTTTGCTGTGTCCCCCACTTGGCTTCTCACAAACTGCAAACGGGACTTCATATGGCTTTCTTTCAACAGAGTAAAGGGGACTGCATACAAATGCACACCACACTTCAGATATTCGTAAAAAAAATTTGATAAATATTTAGCACTTTCCTTCACAATTATGTGCCACTTTGCGTTGGTCTATCACATAAACTCCCAATTAAATAAATTTACGTTTTTGGTTGTAATTTAACAAAATGTGGAAAATTTCAAGGGGTATGAATACTTTTTCAAGGCACCGTATATGTAATTAATGTATATTTCTTTGTTTAAAAGAAAATAAAACAAAAAAAAAGTAATATGTGTGTCTCATAATTGACTGTTAATGGCTATGATTCAAAATCGGTCATATTTGGGGGGGTGGGGAGTGGATCGATCTGTTGGTCACCCGTTATGGTTCCCCGTCCTGTAATCTCAACAGAATAACAATGTAGAAAGCCAAAATAGACCGTTGGTGTAAATTTTTGATGTTTAGCTTCATGCACATGACTTTTATTTGTATAACTAGAAGAACTTATCCATTGTTTGTGTGTTTGCAGCCTCTGTGTAATGGTCAGTAGTGTATTTAGGTTTTGTGCAGCCCTAGGCAACACAAAAATCGTCTGCCCCCATGGACACCAACCAACACCACCCCCCCTTCCCTTCCCGTGGAGAGAGCCTGACATTGACCAACAACACCCCTGCCGCCCATCTGGGAGACCCTTTCACTACCCTACCCCCCTGGTGATAGAGAGAAAGACGCCTATCTTCACAGCTTGGGACATCCCCGGGAAAGAGAGTCAGGCTCTACATACACCATCAAGCAGCCCGCAGCCTCCCTCATGGTTCCCATGGTACGCATGTCCCTTCATCCATCCTTTCTTCTGGGGGAGGTGCTGCCCCCCTGAAAAATGTCACCCTAGGCTAGTGCCTTGTTTGCCTTGTAAATACACCCCTGGTAATGGTCCCCATACACTGGACAGAATGTTTCTGGAAAATCGGTCATTTGGACTGTTCGTGATTTTTTTTTTTTTTTGTCCATTTAATGGGCACAAATAGAAAATCTTTCTATCATTCAAAAACATTTTTTATGCTCGGAGGAACAGGTTGGAAAACAAACGATAAATTGAAAGGTTGACGTGTTTCTCTCCCGTCTTTAAAGTAAAAATTCACCTTTGCAGAAAAAATAATAAATGCACATTTTTTTTTTTTTTTTTTTGCAGGTAAATTTGCATTTATTTTTTGCGTTAGGAGCATGTAAAGCATTGCACCTGCAATTGGCAGATCACTGATGCCATGCAGGTCTCCTGCATACTGTCAGTGTATCTGTTTGCTTGTACATCCCGTATGAGCAAGCCGATACTTGCATGAGCTACCTTGGCGCTCGACAGCGCCGTGGTAGTTCATTGAGGACTACAAGCCACCAGCTACTAAGGCTGCCGGGACGTCTAATCCATTGTCTCAGAACACTGTGAATGCATGACCTGTGAGGACGGAGTCTTGCAGGGCCGCGCTGTTATTGAAATCTGACAGCTAGTACGGGGAACTTCTACCTCTACTTCTGTCACATGTAACATGTTCCCAAACGTAAACTTGTCCTTTTTAAAAATCTAACTTTTCGTACTGTGCATATGTGAAAAAGCAGATGAAAAACTGATTCATTTATGTCCATTTGAATGATTTATTGTTCAAAATTCGGTCATTACATGCGGCGCTTCCTGCTTGTCACTGGAGCCGTCACTGCCGCTCCTTCTGTCGGCCCTGCTTTAGGCATAGCCGCACAGCGGGAGGTGAATGGCGGCTGCGGTCTGTATCAGACCAGACCAGACTACGGTCGCCGCTTACCTCTTGCTGCATGGCCCAGTCATCTTAAGCCCAGCCCCCGCGAGGGAGTGCATCCGGCAGTGGTCCAGACGGGACTGTCCCTCGGTCCAGTTTTGGATCGTGGTCCGCCATTTAGTGACCACTGCTGTAAAGCATTGCACTGGCGATCAGTAGATTGCTGATGCCATGCAGGTCTCCTGCAGATCTGTCAAAATATCTGCTTGCCCATACGGGATGACGGTCAAGCTTCAGGAAGCTTCAATGAACTACCACGGCGCTCCACAGCACCGTGGTAGTTCATTGAAAACTACAAGCTGACAGCCGCTAAGGCTGCTGAGGCTAGTAGGCACACATTCACAGAACTCTGGGGGGCGGGGGTGACAGGCAAGGCTGCGGCTATGGGAACATGTTTCATGTTCCACCCTAAAAACGGGTGGAACATATAACGTGTTCCAAAGGTGAAATTCTCATTTAATAAGGTCCACTGAATCCTTTCACATGTCCTTAGGGATAATATGTCCTTAGAAGTAATGCAGATCTGCCTTATCACTTGCCGCTTCCCCGTCAAAACAAAAGGCAAGCGCATGGATCTGGCGCAATAAATCACTTTAATAAAAACTGCACTCGTGTACCAATAGTATAATTAAAGAGCTGCACCAGAAAGGCAAGATGGGAGTACTGCCACCGGGGCCAGCGTGGGGCCGGCGCATTCGTTACATATTACACCCTGAATATGGATGTAACATGTTACAAAAGGTAAACTTATCCTTTAAATCTCCTCCCACCCACCTTCTAAACCCTATTGTATCTATCCTGTACAAGAAACATGTCTATACTTACCTAAGATGTCTATACTTCCCTATTCTGAGAGTGACCCAGCTCCGGTCACATAATCAGCTGTCAGGTAGAGGGGCGACAGCCAACAACGGACTCCCCATAGTAAGCCTGAGGGTGACATCACCGCCCAGGCTCTGCAGCCGTTGCCGGCAATCTCTCCTCTTCACTGAAGCCTGCTGCTGGAGAAATAGTGTGACCAGACCGGAGCGCCAAGACAATAAGTACGTATTCATGTCTTTCTTCCACATAGTAGCTAGTATAGGACCTAGAATGAGGGTGGGAGCAGGTTTAGGCTTAGTTAGGAATAGGCTAGAATGTAATATTTTATATAATTAACTATATAACTCCCTGGACAGTTTTTGGGACCACACGGCTCAGAAAGGATAGCATGGAGGCAAGTGAAATTAACACACATCTTCCAATGTGATGTCTAAGACTAGCTGTGAGATCAGACAGGGTCCCTCTCTTCCCTCCATGGCTGTCCAAAAACAGAACTAGTAAGAAGTTGGCTGCTTTGATAGGCGTGACTTTTATTCATTTCCAAACACTTCCCCAGGAGAAACGTCTTGATGAGAAACCTCCTTGATGAGAATGCAGAGGGAGGGGGACATGTCAACAACAATGTTCCAGGCAAGTGCTTGTAGAGTAGACAGAGAAAATTGTGTTGTCGGACAGCTGTGGAGGGAAGAGGGGTTCCCTGTCTGATCTCAGAGCCAGCCTTAGCACATAGGAAGATGGGACAAAGTACTATATATATGTTACCTCTGGGGAACAGAACACTTTTATACAATGTAAGTGAGACTTTATTTGGGGCAACTAAGATTTTTACGAGTCCAGTTATGGCAATTCCCATATATTACATTGGTTCATGAGAACCCATATAGAGTATCCAGAGTCTGGCAAGGGTCCACATACAGTATACTGTAGCCGCAAACCCGAATGACAGCCAAGACTCGACCTGAGTTTGGGAAAACACTAAAATGACCAAGACCTTCCATTTTAAGGACAATTTCAGGTACAGGTAGCAGCATGCTTCAACCACCAATCCCATATTTTGTTCTATTTGGCAGAACAGCCCCTATGGACATAAGATTGACTTCCCTGACCCATGATTGAAAATGTAAAAGGTGGCACCTGCATCCAAGAGTGAGCAATCTGGGTAAGAATTGAGTCATATACATGTCAGGATCGGGAAAAAATCCTAAGAGGCATAATTTAGGGTTTAGTGCCAGAGGCAAACCCATTTGGTCATGTTGGAATTGAACTAGCTGCAGCCCGAAACGCTGGAGCACTGGGCCAAGGCTAATAAAAGAATGTACCATTGGAGTCAGGGCACTGGGGGCTGAAGGAGGGGCAATAACTTGCCACATGTATAGGGGTCAAATAGGCCCAACTTCTTGACATTTTTTTAACTTGCCAATGGGGCCCCTTTAAAAGAATTTTTAAACCTCCATTTTTGTTTGGGCGGGGGGACGCCAAAAGTACTAATATTATAAATAGTTTCCGCTCCAAAAGAATAATAGACAATACAGCTTATGATAGCAATTCCAGTGAACCCTGCCATTTCTAAAGTTAAAAGAACGGTAGACATCAAACCAGAGGGAAAAAAAAGCACGTCAATTGGATGCAAAGTACCAGAGCATTGAATTACCCTTCTCTGCTGTGGGATAGAAATTCTACCAGTTTTACCAGTCCCAAGGTGGTGGGGTGAAAGAGAACAGGATCCGTGTCTCTTGCGCTTGATTTGTGAGTCAAGAGAACCCAAAATACATTCGACGAATCTGGGGACTGAATGTCATAGGATATGGAAGGATACACCAGTTAACACAAAGCAACTGTTTTATACACTATACATTTTATTGCTTTGCAGCCAGAAATTAAGACAGACACAGTTTTTGTTTTGTCCAGCTGTATTTATTATTCACTCAGTGCAACTAATAACAGCCCCAAATCCAATCACTTTCCTAAGCTTGCTTCCTCAACCAACACAACATCTCCAAATACGCCCCTTCTTAACCAATGACACCACAAAGCTCCTAATCCACTCCCTGGTTATCTCTCGTCTTGATTGCTGCAACTTCCTCCTCATTGTCTCACCTTTACACAGGCTATCCCATCTTCAGTCCATCATGAATGCTGCTGCCAGACTCATCCACCATCATGCCTACTACCCCTCTCTGCTATTCCTTTCATTTTCTGCCACTCACCTACCAAATTAAATTAAAAATCCTAACATCAATTGGCAAAGCCATCTACACTTCTTCCCCAGCTACATCACTAATCTGGTCTCAAAATACCAACCAAATCATTCCATTCGTTCCTCCCAAGACCTCCTGCTCTCTGTCTCCCTTGTCACCTTCTCCTCACATGCTCGCCTCCAGAACTTCTTCCCAGCCTCTCCCATCCTATGGAGTTCCCTACCCCAATCTGTCCGACTATCTCCTACTCTGTCCTCTTTTAGGCTATCCCTGAAAAACTTTGTCTTCAGAGAAGTCTATCCTGCCTCCGCTTACCAACTGTACTCTTATTTTGTCCATCAGCTCATCCGCCACAGTTATTTCCTTTTGTATCACTTGACTCTTCCTTTAGATTTGTATGCTCTAACGAGTGCTGTGCAAACTGTTGGTGCTATATAATTCCTGTACAAAAATAATAGTAATAATTGGCAGATTGTAAATCTTTGTGTTTTTGTGCCCAACGAAGGAGACAAGACTTAAACATGGCACTCTTCCTGCAGTAAAATGAAGCACAATGATGCCATCAAGAAGAGGTTGCTGGAGCTGAAGGTCACCTTATGCACATAAATGGTGTGGCAGAAGTAAATGTCACTTTGATCATTGGGCAAGTTGCACCTACTGTTGGAAGCAGACCTAGAGAAGGTTAGTTGGTGGCATGAAGAACATAAAGTCAGATGTGGTAAGAGGGACAGAACAAATCCAATTGCGTCAAAGTGATCCCTCTCTAGCCAGTCCCTACTAATGTGCAAAATGCCAAATACTTACCTGCTTATAGCATACTTTAATGGACATATGGTGCCGGTATG
Source organism: Staurois parvus (assembly GCF_062004578.1). NCBI lineage: Eukaryota > Metazoa > Chordata > Amphibia > Anura > Ranidae > Staurois > Staurois parvus. Next base: position 30,400 of record NW_028319329.1, read on the forward strand.
GAGCAGACAGATGAAGTTGGAGGAGAGCTACAGATTCAGGTCTGGTCTCTGACCTGCACTATGTAATAGAAATATGTAAGGGTATATAGCAGTGTGCAGAGGGTTCATTCGGAATTTTAAATGCAAATGTGGAGATACCCCTTTAGCACCCTATGGGGTAGATTTATTAAAAGTGGTGCACTCAGAATCTGGTGCAGCTGTGCATGGTAGACAATCATTTTCTAACTTTAGCTTGCTCAATTAGGCTTTGGCAATAAAACCTGGAAGCTGATTGGTTTCTATGCAGACTTGCACCAGATTTTGCACTCTTCAGTTTTAGTAAATAACCTTCTATATGTTATGTGTATATGTAAGTTATGAGGTTTGAGCATAGACATCTCATCCATTTCTCCAACATATACCAAAGCCAGCGCTCAGATCTTCATGCTACACAGAAAACACTGAATCAGACACTCGCTGAGGTGCAGCCCTCAATAGATCAGGGAATCTTGATGCTGGCAAAAAAAAGAGAATAAAACAGGGCGCACTCTCCTCGTGCATTACCGTGATGAATAGAAAATGTATAAAAAAATCACAAATGCATACTCAGAAACCGAAGAGGTCATAAAAACAGAAACAAGGAGCCAAAGATGACAGTCATGGACAGCGGAGGTCCTTGGGGGAAATGTGCTAACGCGTTTTGGGAGTCAAACTCCCTTCCTCAGAGCAGATTGGGGAATCCACTAATTGACATTGTCCATTACCAGTGAAGATTCCTGGCTTCAAATAACAAAAGCGTTTCGGCCCTTTGAGGGTCGCATCAAGGGGGTGAGGGGACATTGTAGCCACATACGGATTGTTTCCATCGGTGGTGATGCACATCCACAATATCACCTGCACTTAGGAGTAATTGGAAAGTCTTTGGTGTATATGCACCCAGGGGCGGACTGACAACTCATGGGGCCCCCGGGCAATAGGAGATCATGGGGCCCCTGTGTCCTTGCCCAAACTCAAAAAAGCCTATGAAAAACGTACCAGGGGCATCTCATGGGGCCCCCTACTGCCCCCGGGCCATCGGGCAGTACCCGAGTTTCCAAATGGTCAGTCCGCCCCTGTATGCACCTTGGACTTGGTTGTTTTAAGTTTTTTTATTTTTTCATTTTTTTTTTATGTTTACGGACTATTATATGTTCACTTATTTTTTTTTTATGTGTTTGCTCACAAATATACTTTTTGTATGTGTGTTTTTGGCACTATTGTATTTAATTGATCCCACATTTAGGGATCCATTTTATGTCACTATTTACTTTTTGGCTTAACTTAGCCATTATTTGTCACAATCTGCATGATAATGTTGATCCCTGTTAGGGATTCACGTTCTCATTTTCACCATCATTTGCATGAATTTATTGATCCCTATTTAGGGATTCACACTTATTTGTGTTTTATTTTGTGTATGATCCTATTTTGGATAGTGGGGGTATTGGTTCCTGGTTTTTTATACCTGGTGTGATCACTTTTTCACTTGAGATCCCAGAGAGGATCAATCCACTGATTTATTGGCATGTATATATATTTTATGTCACTTTATATTGAGATCCCCAGAGAGGATCAATCCACTGATTTTTTGTCACATATATATATTTATGTCACTTTGTTTGTTTTTGCCATATTGTATTACTTTATTATTAGGGTAGCGTTGCATCATTTTGGTTTTGTCAATCCATGGAGGCCCCACCTTGCTCCTTACAGGACTTTGAAGGATCTGCTACTGGAGGCTTAGTTTCAGATACCACAGCATACCTTCAGAGGTTTAGTGTCATCAATGCTCTGATAGGTCAGAGCTGTTTTGGCAGCAAAAGGGGATCTGCTAAATATCAGGTGGGTCATCCTAATGTTTTGGCTGATTGGTATAGTTTGTTCCTTATTTCTGCTGGTGACTTTTGTTGGCCAAAAGTTTAGTTCATGAACTTCACAAATTCTGGGGATTCGCCATGAACCCATGGTAGTGGCAAACCTGAACCTCATCCCTAGACCTACTTGTACCGCACAACTGTCATATTTCAAGTGGTAATAGTATGTATGATAATGTTCAGGGGTGTAAGTGTACATAAGCCCAATCAATAAAATCTCATATAACGTTTTTTTAATGGTCAAATACAGTGCATGCTGATACATCACCGCTGCAGGAAGGTACGGTAATTTACTTATCCCTAGTCCATGAAAGAAACCATAGGACTTTCCCAACACCATTGTTTTTTTGGCTTCCAAAGGTATGACATGGCAATAATTATAGAAACAGTTTTCACTATAAATAATCAAAAACCATTTCATTTGAATGCAAAGTACCAGGACATCAAATGACCCTTCTCCAATGAGTGATGGAAATTCCATGAGTTTCAGCAGTCCTGAAGAGACCACGTGAAGAGAACTGGATCCATGTCTGTTGCGCTTGATTTGTTTATTGCGAAGAGAACTTCAGATGTTTTTAAAAATAGACAATAAAGCCTATGATATCAGTACCTTAAAAAAAGCCACTTCTAAAGTTAGAAGACAAAGCAAAGTTTAAAAAAAAAAGAATGTCAATTGGATGCAAAATACCACGGCATAGCATTACCCTTCTCCATTGTGGGATGGAAATTCCTCCATTTTCACCAGTCCCAAAGAGACTAGGCAAAGAAAACTGGATCCATGTCTGTTGATTTTTTTTTATTGCCAAGAGAACTTACCATTTTTAAATAATAGACGATAATATGATAGCAGTGCCTTTTAAAAAGGGCACTTCTACAGTTAGAAGAATGGTAGAAGGCAAACCAAAGTTAAAAAAGCATGTCAATTGGATGCAAAATACCAGGGCATTGAATTACCCTTCTCCACTGTGGGATGGAAATTCCACCAGTTTCACCAGGTCCAAAGAGGTGGGGTGAAGAGAACAAGATCCATGTCTGTTGTGCTTGATTTGCTTGTTGTCAAGAGAACTCGAAATACATTAGACAAATCTGGGGAATCTCAACGTCATATAGGATATGGATACACCAGTTAACCCTTAACCCAAAGCAGCTTTCTCATAAATCCTGGTGCAGCTCGTCGTAGCTTAGCGTTTCCTTGGATCATAATGAGGCTGTGTATAGAGGAGTATACCAAAGGGGTTGTATAACAGATATAGTAGATTGCACTTCCCCTAGGAGCCTGCTCTATTATAAGGAACAGAGACAGCACAAAGTACACACAGAACAAGAGCGAGAGTGAAAACACCGTGTAGCCAGCCTGGATGTGGGCTTCCATGCGAACTCCATGACCCGTTCTCATGGTCACATGCATCTTCCTCAAATGTTTTATGAGGGATCGCAGTATAAGATAAGCAGACAGGAGGACACAGAACACAGGTATTGCGTATCCAAACATGACGAGCACGGAACGATAAGTAGTCATGTAAGAAAACCCAGTTTTGTTACAAGGCACAACAGATGTGCTACAAGGACCGTTCTCTTCATTGTCACCAATCCAAGCCAAAGGAAGAGCCATTAAAGTACAAAGAAGGACAGAAGCTGTTATGATAAGTCGATAGTAGTTTGTGATATGTTTTTGTGCCCACCTAAGAAGACGAGACTTAAACACGACAATCTTACTGCAATAAAACAAGCATAAAGATGCCGTCAATAAAAGACTGCTGGAGCTGGAGACCATCTTAAGCACATAAATGGTGCTGCTTAAATAAGGGTCACATTGATGTTTGGACAGTTGGCACATCCAGTTGGCAGCAGACCAGATCTGGAGAAGAAGGTTGGTCAGTGCCATGAAGAATATATGAAAGTCAGATGTGGTAAGAGGGACAGAACGAATCCACTCCTGAAGGCTCACTCCCAAGATGAAACCATTTGTTATCACGCCAAAGAAGCAGGCCACCATCTGGGCTGCAGAGATTCCCACTTCCAATGTGCGAGACATGATGATGCCGTAAGAGAGGGGACAGTGACTGAAGGATGGTTATGGATGCAAATATGAATAAGGGTTGGGTTCAACACTACCCAATAGTAAAGGTCATTTACATTCGAAAGGAGGGGCTACTGCTGGATTTATGCTATGTAAAAACTTAGGGAGATCTGTTAAATAATTTTAATTCCACTAATTTCAAAATCCAACAATTTACATAGCTCCAAACTGTGCTTTATTTGGAGGGACTGTCCCTTTTTTTGGAACCAAATCCCGCTGTTCCTCTTCATTTGTCCTTCTCTTTGGTCTAATGCAGTGGTGGGCAACCTTTTTTTCAACTGAGCCAAATCTTGCCAAAACCACGATTGAAATTTATTTTGAGAGCCACATTTTTAAAACTGAAAATACATCCCCCATATAGTAATTCATCCCCCATATAGTAATTCATCCCCCATATAGTAATTCATCCCCCATAGTAATTCATCCCCATATAGTAATTCATCCCCCATAGTAATTCATCCCCCATAGTAATTCATCCCCCATATAGTAATTCATCCCCCATATAGTAATTCATCCCCCATATAGTAATTCATCCCCCATATAGTAATTCATCCCCATATAGTAATTCATCCCCCATAGTAATTCATCCCCCATATAGTAATTCATCCCCCATATAGTAATTCATCCCCCATATAGTAATTCATCCCCCATATAGTAATTCATCCCCATATAGTAATTCATCCCCCATAGTAATTCATCCCCCATATAGTAATTCATCCCCCATATAGTAATTCATCCCCCATATAGTAATTCATCCCCCCTATAGTAATTCATCCCCCCTATAGTAATTCATTCCCCATATTGTGTCAATTCACTTACCTTTGCTCCGCGCGTTCCTCTCGCCGTGTTCCCGCGCCGTTCCGGTCTTCGGGGCGGACTGTGAGAGGAGAGGAGTTCGTCACGCTGCCCCACCTACATCCTGACAGCCAATGTTTGCCACGCTCCGCGGGCCGGATTAAAAGGTCCGCCGGGCCATAGTTTGCCCATTGCTGGGCTAGCTGCAGAGTCCTGACTTTTGGGGCGGCCGCCCGAGAGGAGGGAGGGGAGCGGGCGCCCAGCACACAGAAGAGCCGCATTAAAGTGTGTAAAGAGCCGCATGTGGCTCCATAATAAATACCTTATTTAACTACCCAAAATGTTGTACTGCACTAATACTTTTATCCATCTTCTAAACATGTTATTTTGAAAAGTCGATATCAGGAAAAATTAATAGTGAAAAAAGAATTTGTAGGTATTTCCGCAATTTTTTATGGTCTGCATGGCACGGGTATTTCTTTGCCTAAATACCAAAAGTGCTCTTTTCTCCTGTCAAAAAGTTGGAAAGTATAAATTGCAAGAAAAAGCCTTTTCTGTCCAAATGGGACCTTAGAGCAAGACAGCATTTCAGGAGAAGAACCTCATAACAATGGTAGAAATCTTTTGGTTTTAATGTTGCTTTGCTGATTTAGATTCTGGACAGCTTGCATTCATCAAGTCAACAATACATTCTATATCATATCCAAGTGTGTTTTGTGAGAATGTGAGGCTGTCTGTCCAAAAGTTAAAGTTGTGTTAGAAATTGAACATTCAATACAATAATGATCCAAAGCCACCAAAGACTGGCTCAAAATGGAGAAATAGAGGGTTGTGGACTACCCCAGTAAAAGCTTTGATTGTATTTGCATACATTCTGTATCATATCAAAGTGTGTTTGGTGGGAATGTGAGGCTCTCCAAAAGTTGAAGTTGTATCAGAAATGGAACATTCAACACAATAATGATCCAAAGCCACCAAACACTGGCCCAAGATGGAAAAATAGAGGGTTATGGACTAATATTAATATACAGGATTTATGTAGCGCCAAATGTTTGCGCAGTCCTTTACAATATAAAGAGAGACAATATAGCAACAATACAATTCAATACAAGATGGATAGGAAGGCCCTGCTCCTGGGAGCTTGCAATCTTGTCTTCCCTCCAGCCCGGACACCACCCCCCTTTGACTTCTCCATCATGTCCAACAACGCCACCATCAAACCCGCCCCGCAGGCCAGAGTACTTGGTGTCATTTTGGACTCCAACCTATCCTTCCAGCCCCAAGTCCACTCTTTAACAAACTCGTGCAGACTCCACCTCCGCAACATCGCCAAAATCCGCACGTTCCTAACTCCAGAAACCACTAAACAGCTCATCCACTCCCTCATCATATCACGACTCAACTACTGCAACTCCCTCCTCACTGGCCTGCCTCGCCGCTGGCTATCCCCGCTCCAGTCCATCCTGAATACGGCTGCCAGACTCATTCACCTTTCCAACCGCTCCATCTCCGCCACCCTCCTCTGCCAATCCCTCCACTGGCTCCCGATTGCGCAACGGATCAAATTCGAAATCCTAACGCTGACGTACAAAGCTGTCCACCATACTGCCCCGAACTACATCACTGACCTAATATCCAAGTACCGCCCAGCACGCACACTCCGCTCCTCACAAGACCTCCTTCTCTCTAGTTCCCTGGTCTCCTCCTCCCATGCCCGCCTCCAGGACTTCTCCAGGGTGTCACCCATCCTCTGGAACTCCCTGCCCCAACCCATCAGATTATCACCTACTCTCCTCTCCTTTAGGCGCACCCTGAAAACCCATCTCTTCAGGGAAGCCTACCCCGCCCCCTGCTAACTTGCCGACCTCCTCCACTCTTCCTACCACTCCATCCCCCACAGCTATCTCCTCCTGTGCCACCATCCCCTCCCTCCTAGATTGTAAGCTCGAAAGAGCAGGGCCCTCGATCCCCTCATGTTTTGCATTGTATTGGTATTGTTCTGTCACATGTTCTGTTCCCCTCTGTAATGTACAGCGCTGAGCGAACTATTGGCGCTTTATAAATACTGTATAATAATAATAATCTAATATGGAAGGGCTGGTAGAACAAAAGGTAATGCCTGAGGGATGAACAGATGGGAGAAATAAAAGATTTGGTTATTAGCTAAAGGCAGGATAGACTTCCATAAATAGATGTGTTTTCAGGGATCAGCTAAAAGTGGACAGAGTAGGAGATAGCTAGACAGACTGGGGTAGAGAGTTCCAGAAGATGGGAGAGGCACTGCAGAAGTCCTGGACAAGAGCATGGGAGGAGGAGACAAGGGAGCTAGAGAGCAGGAGGTCTTGGAAGGAGCAGAGAATGAAGTTTGGGTGATATTTGGAGACAAGATTGGTGCTATAGCTTGAGGTAGATTTGCAAATGGTTTCTTATGTTATTGTTAATATTTTGAATTGTATGCGTTGGGCAATGGAAAGCCAGTGAAGGATTGGCAGAGAGGGGTGGTGGAGACACTGATTGGTAAGGTGAATGAGCCTGGCAGCAGCAGTGGGGATAACCTGCAAAGAGGTAGGTCCACGACTACCCTAGTGACAGCCCTGATTTTATCCTCAACCTTTGTAGGATGATTTTGACATGACAGTTCATGCAAGAAAACCCACAAACATCTTGCAAGTGAAGGAATTTTGCATGGAGAAGTCAACATTTTCAATATTGATGTCAGAGACTGATGGACAGTTGTACAAAATGCCTACGAGAGGTCATTTCTGCTAAAGGTGGAGCAATACCAGCTTATTTTTCCAAGGGGGTGCTTACTTTTTGCACAGTACACCATTACATCTATTGATATTTGTGTTGAATAAAGGGTTAAAAAGACAATTCTCCACACCATGCAGGCAATTCATTTTGTAGTTCAAATGACAGGGAGGGCTAATTAGTCTCCTTGAGACAACAGAGAAATTGAGCACTGGGCACACTACTGCTCTGAATTGCTGACCCGATCAATAGGGTTTTTTGTACTTATCTAAGATAGTTACATAGTTGGTAAGGTTGAATAAAGACACCAGTCCAACTAGTTCAACGTGTGTGAGTATGTCGATGTCAAAACTATATCCCATATCCCTGTATACTGTGTTTGCTAAGATGATCTTTTTTTTAAACTATCTATACTTCCTGCTTACACCACCGATTGTGGAAGGGATTCCACATCCTAACTGCTCTGACAGTGAAAAACCCCCTATGCAGTTTCAGGTTAACTGCTTCCTCGCCGTCGTATAGCAGATATACTGCTACACGGTGGCACATGTGCGCAAAATCACGTATATATATATATATATATATATATATATATATGTGATCTTCACTTCCGGGCAGGGGGCGCGCGTGAGCGCCGCGCCGTACCCACGCCGCCATTCACGGCCGCGGATGTCAATCACTGGGTCCCTGCCGGTGATTACCCGCTGGCGCCCGGTGATTACTGACAATCACCAACGAGGAGGAAGACTGTTTTGTTTACAGTCTTCCTCCTTGTCAGCTTGGGCACACTGCTCAGGATGGCTGTGCACAGCACAGCCATCCCTATCAGTGTGCTTACAGTGAAGCACACCCCCCCACCCCCTAGTAAAGCACTCCCTACACACAGTTAACCCTTTGATCGCCCCTCACATTAACCACTTCCTGTCCAGTGTCATTAGTACAGTGTCAGTGCTTTTTTTTTTTTAGCACTGATCACTGTACTGGTGTCACTGGGGATGTCAGTGACACCAAGTTAGTTACCTCCCAGTGTCAGAATGCCCGCTGCTGTCCTGCTAAAAGTTGCTGATCGCTGCCATTACTAGTAGGAAAATAAAAATCCCATTATCTATACCACCATTTGTAAGCGCTATAACTTTCACGCAAACCAATTCATTTACACGTATTGGGATTTTTTTGATCAAATTCATGGAGCAGAATACATTTTGGCCTAAACTTAGGACAAAATTCGATTTTTAAATTTTTTTTACTGGATATGTTTAATAGCAAATATTGTTTTTTTTTTCTCAAAATAGCCGGTCTTTTTTTGCTTATAGCCCATAAATTAAAAAACACCGGGCAATCAAATACCACAAAAAGAAATCTCAATTAGTAGGAAAAAAAGGACGTAAATTTCATCTGGGTGTGGCGTTGCATGACCGCGCAATTGTCAGTTAAAGTAACGCAGCGCCGTAACGCAAAAAATGGCCTGGTCAGGAAGGGGGGGGGGGATCCTCTGGAGGGCAAGTGGTTAAACTACTTCTCCAATTTCATTCAGTGTCCCTGTGTCTTCTTACACTCCCCGAGACTGAATAGTTTCCTCCCTATGCTAGAATCACCATTAGGATATTTGTATATTGCTATCATATCTCCTCTCAAGCGTCTCTTCTCCAGGGAGAATACGTTTAATGCTTGTAGTCGTTCCTCGTAACCAGGGGCGGACTGACAACTCATGGGGCCCCCGGGCAATAGGGGATCATGGGGCCCCTGTGTCCTTGCCCAAACTCATAAAAGCCTATGAAAAAGGTACCAGGGGCATCTCATGGGGCCCCCTACTGACCCCGGGCCCTCGGACAGTGCCCGAGTTTCCAAATGGTCAGTCCGCCCCTGCTCGTAACTGAGGTCCTCCAGTCCCCTTATTATTATTTGTTGCCCTTCTCTGGACTCTCTCCAGTTCCAGCACATCCTTCCTGAGGATTGGTGACCAGAACTGGATAGCATACACTAGATGTGGCCAAACCAAAGTTTTATAAAGTGGCAGGATTATTGTTTGATCTCTGGAGTAATCCCCTTTTTTATACATGCTAATATTCTGCTAGCATTGCATGCCAATGCTGAGCCTGTGATCTACAAAGAATACCAGATCTTTTTCCATCCTGGATTCCCCCAAAGGTTCACCCCCTACTGAGTAACTTGCATTCATATTCTTAGTCTCCAATTGCATCACTTTACATTTTTCAACCTCTTTGCCATGTAGTTGCCACCCCATTATCTTATTGCGATTTTCCTGCAAGGTTTCCACATCCTGCAGTGAAGTTATTGCCGTACTTAGCTTTGTATCCCCAGAAAACACTGAGATGGAGCCAACCTCTATATCATTTATGAATAAATTAAACAGAATTGGTCCCACAACAGAGCCTTGGGGTACCCCACTTACCACTCCAAACCAATCTGAGTATAAGCTATTTATTACCACTCTTTGGACGCACCCCAGTAACCAGTTTTCCATCCAAGTGCACACCTTGCAGTCCATGTCTTCCAGCCTTAAGAGATATGTAACAAAACTCTTCCAATGGTACATTTAAAACCAAAATGGAGCAAAAAAGGTTCATTGTTAAGGTTTACATACACTTTATTTTTTACCTACATATATATAAAATAAGTTGGAATCGTCAATGCTGTCTAAGAAACATATGCTCCCCCCATCCAACTTTAGTGTTGAGTAATATGAACTGCTGCATCTTCTTTAATCCATCTCTTTGGCTTTAGAACCCTCACTATCGTCTCTTTAACTTTAGCTGCCCCATTCCTGAGTTTGAAATTGCCTCTTATGAGCACGATGCTATGAGCTGGAGAATATAGCATAAAGACTAGCTGACAGAGGTCAAAACCCAGATCCCCTTTTTTAAAAAGCGGAATCATATTAAAAATGGCAGCTATAAAGCACATAATAAATAACAGAAGAAGAGAGAGTACTGTGAATCCAGCCCGGAGATGGGTGTCTATGAAAGCCCCATGCTTTGTATTTAAAGTGACACGCATGCGTTTCATGTGCCGCATTAGAGAGATTATTATAAGACTTGCAGAACTGATAGTAAATGCCAATGGCAAGGTATACCCATAGGACAAAACAAAATAACGATAGATTTCAAAATACGTTTCCTCCTTGGCTTTAGCATCACTGAAGACTAAACTCCCATTACGAAAAGGAAGGTGATTCTCTCCGATCCAGAACAGTGGCCCTCCCAGCACCGTGCACATGAGAACAGCAAAAGCAATTAAGATTCTGTATGACCTCAAAAAATGTCGCTGGTAAATACTTAAAAACCTGTGACTGAAAGTCTGGATTTTGGTGCTGTAGAACACACAAAGCTGTGCTGACAAAAATAGACTGCAATGAATGGAAATCATTTTCAGGGCAAAAGCAGGTCGGCAGAATAGGCTTGAGTCCCAGAAAAGATCACAAATCCAGACGAATCCCAACCATATCTGGAGGGAGTGATTGGACAAACCAACGGCACATATAAAGTGGTCAGCAGCAGTAAGGGCCTTGCATTGCTTCCAGTCTGAGAGATTAACTCCAAGCATGAATCCATTGGTGATGAATCCCAACAATAAAGCCACAACCTGGAGGGCTGTAAGAGCTAGTGTGAAGCTTGTGTCCATGGTGGAGACAATAATGAGACAATGATGTTCACAGAAGAAGGTAAAGGACATATGCAAACCACAGGAGCATTAGATAACCGTCTGTAACAACAATATTCAAACAAACTCATTTTGTAGACGGAAAATTAAATGTGAGCTTTGTTTGCTTTGGTTGGTGTTAAGGATGGTCAATAGTATACCAGCACAGTCCACATATGTTGACAGACCAGCCCTTTAAAGTAGATGTAAACCCTAAATGGGTGACATTAAGTTTGCTGTAGCAATGTAGACCATAAAAAATGCTGTTTTGCCAGAAAATACACTTTTCACCTTTTTGCATCTTAGTTCTTCATGCCTACATGGACTTGCTCTAGTGTTGGCTTCACATCATTGATCTGGACTCATGATAGTGACAACAGTGGACCATGCCTGAGAGAATATACAATAAGAAAGTGTCAAGGTCCTACCTTTTCCCAGAGATTGTGCTGCTTCATGTGCTGGCGTCCATCTTGGATTTCTGCAGAGCATGGTGGGAGTCTTTTATGCCTTCAGGCCTCTGAGGTCCATCCCCCAGAGGGGTGTGGCTAATTACATATAAGCCTGTGATCCGCACATGCCCTTTGCTCTTGTGCCTTTGTGTCGCTACAGCTCTGTTCATACTCTCGTGACTCTCCTGGAATCTGACTCGGCTTGTGACTAGACCATTCTCTGTGTTTTCCTTTGATCTGACCTTCCGTTGCTGAACCCGGCCCGTGATTCTTGTCCACTGTTCTGTACCGTTTTGTCCCGTTGTTGTTGACCCAGCCTGCCTGACTACACTATTGTCATTCCTACCAGCTACACGCCATTGGCGGCGGCCATTACCGCCGCCGGGGTGTCTCGGGGGCCGTGACCTGGTTCCTGGCTGCGTCAAGTCCATCCCCACCATCAGGGGCTCTGGTGAAGGGCAGCCTCGGACTTAGACTCCGCACCCTGAGGGACTTCGGTCTGTGGGTGGTGGTTGTCGTCAGCCAGTGTGTTACCCTGCCACTAGGCCTGCCTGTCCATTCTTCAGCCCCTGCCCTGACAGAAAGAATTTCTGGCGCACGGAGGTCAAGTTATTCCAATTTAGTAGAGCAGGTAATAAACAGGATGCCAGATTTACACAAGGCACATACTATATGATTCTGTGCAGGGGCAAGCAAAAGAACTTAACACTGTTAAAAATATCATATAATGTCCATGGATATAACCAAGTCCTCATAGAGCCTCTGGAACACTAAGTATAAATTAGCAGCTGCCATCCTCCTCTCCGCAGCCAACCAACAGTGGTGGGATGGTTTTTTCCTAGAACAATATATTAACCATAAAATCTCCCCCAGGGGCCTTAGAGGGCTCAAACAATACCCATTTTTAGACCCAAACCTTCATAAAGAATGGTCACATGTATCCACTTTTTGCAAAGAGAAGTGGATGCAGGTGATCATAAAACAAAGAGAAAGGAAACCTCAATCAAAAGAGAATTGACATACACATTAAAAAGATAGTCAATTCTTTCCCGCACCTCCGTATTACATGGCTTTACACCCTTAAAAAAATGTACCAAGAAAATGGAGGATGATTTAATTAGCAATACAATTGGGAAATTTTGGAGGAACATAGATGATTTTAACTTCAATAGATTTTTTGGTTGGAAAAAATCCCGTCATGCTGTCAAAGACCCTCAGGGCCCACCCATACCACTTATGTCTTGTTGTCCACTTAGGACAACGCTCCCCGATACCCCCAAAAAAAAATATGAAACAATCCATCCACTTCCAGTACATCTAATAATAGACCACCTCCCAACCTCCCTCCTTTGCCGAAGCGGAACAGAAAGAGTAGAACCATATTTTCCCCCAGTACTAATATCCACAGTGACAATAGCATATCAGTTAAATGTGATACTCATATACCACTTTACAATGGATCGCAGAGTCTAAGAATTTCCCCAATAGTTCCCAGGGGATAGTTACTACCACACCATCCACCATTTCACACCCAGAAGGCCAAACTACATCCACACTGGCCTTGGGTGACGTAGGTATAGTATTATCTGTGACTACTCGGGATGTAGATACCCCATCCAACCTGATGACCAGTTCTATCCCTAAAGATGTTCACCCTACCCGAGACTCTGGTACCACATCCCCCAATAATTCTGAGACTTTTTTTTTAGTGATGTGCACCCCACCAAACCTCACAAAAACAAAACACATAGGAGGGGAAGGGACAGATATAAGAAAAGGGAAAATGAGGAAACTTAAGATTTACAACCTGTCCACTCTAGAACTCTCTGCTCATGATATCTCCTTATTGAGTAAAGGCTTAACCTTTGCTCCCATGGTTCTGCCTAACCTATTTACATTGTTTAAAGATTTAAACAAGTTTGTTTGAGACCTTACAGTTAAGAGATTTTATAATATTAAATCGGCTAAAAATTCACCATCTTGTCACTCAATCAGATAAAGAGACCATAACCTTTGATGACTCAGAGTTGCCTATCATAACTTGTTTAGAAAATGTATATATGCAAAATTATAGTGATGATGTCAAGTGGCTCACACAACATCTCCCCACTTCTCATCCCATCCAGCACACCACTTTGAGACCAAGGTCTATCTTTAACCCCACTCATAATAAAGGACCTTATGTTCAAACTTTTTATCAGGTGGTTGATGCTGATTTCATTCGTATGTGTAATTCTGAATCACACATCTCCCAAAAATTGTCTAACCTTACACAATGTGAAAAAAAGGCCCACCAAAAGCGTACCAACAATTCAGATATTGTTATCAAGTCTGCAGATAAGGGTGGTGGCATCATCATCCAAAATAGAACAGATTATATAAAAGAGGCCAACAGGCTGCTCTCTTATTACAATGCATATCAGAAATTAAACTACAATCCTTTACCAGCTTTTTCCAATGAAGTGGGGATATGATTCTATGTAATTTATGCACTTGCACTTTGATAGTATTAGCACTTTCACGCAATTTCTAAGTTATATGAATTTTTGAGTATTTTTGCACCTAGGGAGGTGCAAAAATATACAGTTGTATAATAGCAATCAGACATCACTAACCGGATCAATCACTGTTTTTGGTAGAAATTATATTTCTACATGGCGAATAATTTCCTAGCAGGTGTAGTAGAGTAATAGAAATCCAACAGACCCAACAGTCATGACATGCATGCTGCTGATTCTGTGTCATTGAATCACTCATTGAAAGGGGCATGTTCAAAATAATAGCAGTGTGGAGTTCTATTAGTGAGGTCATTCATTCTTTGAAAAACAGGTGGCAATTATTGCCCTTATTTAAGGAAGGAAGGCAGCAAATGTTGAACATGCTGGTTACAGTGCATTTCTCTCTGAAATCCTGAGGAAAATGGGTCATTCCAGACATTGTTCAGAAGAACAGCGTACCTTGATTAAAAAGTTAATTGGAGAGGGGAAAACATATAAAGAAGTGCAGAAAATGATCGGCTGCTCAGCTAAAATGATGGCAAATGCTTTAAAATGGCAACCAAAACCTGAAAGACGTGGAAGAAAGTGAAAAACTACCATTGGAATGGATAGAAGAATAGCCAAAATGGCGCAGACTCAGCCAACAATCAGCTCCAGGAAGATGAAAGAAGGTGTGACGTTCCCTATGAGGACTGTCACAATTAGAAGACGCCTATGTGAAGCCAAGCTATCTGCAACAATTCCCCGCAAAGTCCCACTGTTGGAAAAAAGATGCGCTGAAGAGGTTACAATCTGCCAAAGAGCACATTGACTGGCCTAAAGAGAAATGGCGCAACATTTTGTGGACTGATGAAAGCAAGATTGTTCTTTTTGGGTCTAGTGGTCGAAGACAGTTTGTCAGAAGACCCCCAAACACTGAATTCAAGCCACAGTACACTGTGAAGACCGTGAAGCATGGTGGTGCAAGCATCATGATATGGGGATGTTTCTCATACTACGGTGTTGGGCCTATTTATCGCATACCAGGGATCATGGATCAGTTTGAATACATCAGAATACTTGAAGAGGTCATGCTGCCTTATGCTGAAGAGGAAATGCCCTTGAAATGGGGGTTCCAACAAGACAACGACCCCAAACACACCAGTAACATCTTGGTTCCAGACCAACAAGCTGGACGTTATGGAGTGGCCAGCCCAATCCCCGGATCTTCATCCAATAGAAAACTTGTGGGGTGACATCAAAAATGCCGTTTCTGAGGCAAAACCAAGAAATAGAGAAGAACTGTGGAATGTCGTCCAATCATCCTGGGCTGGAATACCTGATCACAGGGGCCAGAAGTTGGGTGACTCCATGCAACACAGATGTACAGCAGTTCTCAGAAACAGTGCGACTACAACCAAATATTCATGAAGTCATTCAAAGGAAAGCAAAATCTTCAAACATTTCTCAGATTATATAGTGAATGTTAGACAGGAACAAGCCATGGTCTGGAGACAAGCCAGTTCAGCAAGTGGTAGATAGAGACAAGCCATGGTCCGGAGACAAGCTAGATCAGCAAATGGTACAGAGGTACAACCCATGGTCATGAGACAAGCCAGGTCAACATCAGATAAAAAAGAAAAAAAAATGGTCAGGACAAAAGCTGGATCAGCAAGTGGTAGAGAGGACGAAGACAAACAAGGTCAGAAAATGGTAAAAAAGAGAAAGCCATGGTCAGGAAACAAGCCTGGTCTACAACTAGTAAACACAACAGGATTGGGTACTCAGGTCACAGGGTAAGTAGTTGAAGACCATCTAGCAATTTTCTAAAACAGTTTTGATCTGTAAATAGGCCTTCTGGTGCCAAAACTGGGATTGGGTGTAATATCTTTAAGCATGCAGGCCACTCAGTGACTGCAGCATGTGAGCTCCTGGCTGAATACGATTCTAGGCCTATGGTTTGAGTGCTAAAGCACGTGCATGCACACACTGTATTGTGGTACAGGGCAAGTACTATGATCTCTGTCAGATGTAATAATCATCTATGCTACACGTTATTAACCATACATGTGTAATATGAAAAAATATATCAGATGCTCGGTCCAAACAAAAACATATACAACTTTTCATATTGTCACAACTTTATTGAACAAAAGATTTGTACAATCGAAATAGTTAAAAACGTCCATCAATCTTTAGGATAACAACATGAAAAATAACATTTGGAGGCACTTATCCTGCACAGAGTCAGAAGTTTGAAGCAGCTCAGACATGGTTAGTCCTGCCATATACAGTAAAAAGCACACAGTGTTTCAATATTTCAAAATATATGTATATATATGCATTTACAAATATATTTAAAAATATATGTTAAAATTACTTTTTTATATGTTAAAAAAAAATCTGAAGAATATATTTAAATACAACCATATTTTTTAAAATATATATTTTTAAAATATATTCTTCCGATTTTTTTGGTAACATATAAAAAAGTAATTTTAACATATATTTTTACATATATTTGTAAATGCATTCCAAAAATGTAGATTTCCCTCATGAATGTACAAAATAAAATTAAATTAAATACATACAACACATAATACATGCAGTAACACCCCTTAAAAAGTGTGTTCCTCCATATGTCCGTGAGGGTTCTCATTTATCCAGGTCATGGTATAGCTAGTGGTAATAAGTCACATTCAAGTGGACTGTAGTATTGAAGACTTTTTCCACCCATCCAAACACCTTCCTCAGTTGATTGTTGGGAACATATCATCAGGACAGGCTGTAAATTCCGGGATATACCCCTGGCACTCAGAAGAGCTGAGGAAGCTACTGGATAGGAAGCGAAACATTAAAGAACAAGTCCAGTTGAATGTAACTGGCTACTACTAGCTAAACCTGCATATGCATACGTGTTGGAGAGCACTGATTGCGTCTTTATGACATTAGAATAGGGACAATAGAGTACAAGGACACATGCACATGGACGTTTGCAGGCACCAATGTCCTCTACTGTTAAATTCTCAACGTTTTCCCACACCTGGTACAGCCGGCCATAGAAGTGAATGCTGCATGCACTTGTACTCAGGTAACTGTTGATGCTTTTTTATGGATCAGCCCATGACGTATTTCTAAAATGAAGAAGATGCAGGTAAATATCCCTGCAAAAGAGCATAAGCATTTAGATGAGTACAAGCTCATAATTGACCCCTGTGGCTCCCCAGGCTGGCATTTTACTCTAAAGCTTGGATCACACCAATGCAATTTCTAGTGCTTTTTGCAGAAACGCAATACAGTCCATTTACCATGGTTTCCTATGGGACATGTTCACATCTACTGTATGCTTGCTGCTGCATTTTTGGAAAAAGGTCAGGGACTTTTTTAAACGCAAGAAGCAGCTTTTTGCTACAATAGAGTTCAATAGAGAAGCTGCTGAAATGCATGTAGTGCGTTTTGCCGTGTTTCTGTTGTGTTTTTGCCGCATTTTACATTTTATTCTGGCCAGCAATAAAAAATTTCCCACTTTAACCAAAAAAAAAACCCCTGAAAAAAATGCAAAATGTGGTAAAAATGCGGCAAAAACAGGCATGCAAAATGCACTGCAAAACGGACAAAAAGCACAATGCATTGGTGTGAACCAGGCCTAAGAGCAACTTTTGCCTTTTAGATGAGTAACCACTGAAAACAATGATCTTTTTAGAGAACTGTAAGAGGTGATCCTTCTACAAATGTTAGGGGCATTCTTCCTATTAACCACCAAGGTAAGGGGAATTTTTCCCACTGACCACCAATATAAGGGGAATTCTTCCCACTGACCACCAATGTAAGGGACATTCCTCCCACTGACCCCCAATGTAAGGGACATTCTTCCCACTGATCACCAATGTAAGGGGAATTCTTCCCACTGACCACCAATGTAAGGGGCATTCTTCCCACTGACCTCCGATGTAAGGGACATTCTTCCCACTAACCACCAATGTAAGGAGCATTCTTCCCACTGACCACCAATGTAAGGGACATTCTTCCCAATGACCACCAATATAACGCGCATTCTTCTCACTGACCACCAATGTAACGGGCATTCTTCTCACTGACCACCAATGTAAGGGACATTCTTCCCACTGACCCCCAATGTAACGGGCATTCTTCTCACTGACCACCAATGTAAGGGACATTCTTCCCACTGACCTCCAATGTAAGGGACATTCTTCCCACTGACCCCCAATGTAAGGGACATTCTTCTCACTGATCACCAATGTAAGGGACATTCTTCCCACTGATCACCAATGTAAGGGACATTCTTCCCACTGACCCTCAATGTAAGGGACATTCTTCTCACTGACCTCCAATATAAGGGCCATTCTTCTCACTGACCACCAATGTAACGGGCATTCTTCCCACTGACCACCAATGTAAGGGACATTCTTTCCACTGACACCAATGTAAGGGGCATTCTTCTCACGGATCACCTATGTAAGGGACATTCTTCTCACTGATCACCAATGTAAGGGGCATTCTTCTCACTGATCACCAATGTAAGGGGCATTCTTCTCACTGACCACTAATGTAAGGAGCACTTCTCCCAAAGACCACCTATGTAAGGGACACCTTTTTCAATGGCCAAAAATGTAAGGAGCATTATTCCCAGCAACCATCAAACTAATATGCATTGACTTGTAGCTATAGTAAGTATTAGTAGGGGTTGTCTGAGCCTGGAAAATTGTTTCAAGGGTTTCTCTGTGTTAAAACGTTTGAGAAAGGTTGTGCCTGCAAACATCCATGTGCATGAGTCCTAAGGCGTGACCAATCCATGACTCTGTAAAAGCACCATATGCAGTATGTGTATGTAGGCATTACATAAACTTGAAACGGGAAGAAAACAAGGCAAGGCATGCAAGGCAAAGCAACATGTTGGCTTTAATGCTGACGCCAAAAGATGCATTACATACCTTCCTTTATGCTCCCCCACAGCTCTAGTCCTCGGAAGTAAAAGGAAAGCCTTGTGTAAGCTGCGAATTGGTGGATTCATAGCTTACACGGGGAAATCGACTTCCAGTTTGATTGGCCCAGTATTTCGGTTGGATTGGCGCAGTG
Source organism: Staurois parvus (assembly GCF_062004578.1). Classification (NCBI taxonomy): domain Eukaryota; kingdom Metazoa; phylum Chordata; class Amphibia; order Anura; family Ranidae; genus Staurois; species Staurois parvus. The sequence continues at coordinate 49,601 of NW_028319329.1, forward strand.
CTACTGGTTGCATTGGCTCAGTGCTTCTGTTGGATTGGCTCAGAGCTTTGGATGGGCTGGCCCAGTGCTTCTGGTTGGATTGGCTCAGTGCTTCTGTTGGATTGGCTCAGTGCTTCGGATGGGCTGGCCCAGTGCTTCTGGTTTGATAGGCCTAGTGTTCTCACATGGAGCCAGTGACATACCTTTCATATAGCTCACATAGGTGACAATGTTACTTGGTCCTAAAATGATCACCCCTTACCAACATCCTAATAGCGCCCCTGTTATTGGGTTCTACACCTTACAAAAGATAAAAATTTGAAAGATCATTTACATCCTCCAGACTGTCTCCCCATGCAAAACCAATCATGCATGTGACATCTAATCGTTACCAATAGAACATTTCTGTAAACTCCATGTAGTCCTTCTGTTCAGCACAGGACGAAAGTCAAGATAATTTTTTTTCCTTCCCCACCCCATGAGGAACTGTCCTTGCAAACATATAGATGGCTTTGAGGATAACGGCCAATAAGATGAATGAGGAAGTATAGCCAATGATCTGGAATAGCAGCGCAGGTTCTGTGCAGAGGAAGAAAGGTATTCATTTTTAGTTATTAATCAACAGAATGGATGTTTTCTGTGTTGGACTTTTTCTTTAAAACAGAATACAGGCATTTAAAGAAGTGACGATCAACCATGGCAGCCTTTATGCTTCTTTGGTAGAGGTTTCTTATAAAGCGACCCTGTCTATGCCACCAAACGCTGCTCCATTCAATAGGAATGGTCCCTTGAAGTCCAATGGAGTGTTGATCTCCAGTACCCTTGCTGCACATAGTGGTTCTTCCTAGGGCTGCCGATAGAGGGTAAAGGCAACTGGACCCCAGGCCTCATCAGGACAGCAGAGGAGCTGGGTCCAGCTTGGAAGCAAGATACATTTTAATGTAGATGAGGGCTTGGAGTGGCTATCCTGTTGCCACCCTACTGATGATGGGCAATAAGGAGGTGGATCAGGAGCACCATGGGCTACTGAGAGCTGTCTGAGACGGAATATCTGGCAAGGGGGTTCACACCCTTATCTGTATGGAATGTTGCTGCTAACTCTATGCCTGCTATGTTCACCGAAGTAAGGTGAGTTGATTCTTAGGACCCTATAAATGGGTGGGATGCCTGCCAGTAGGGCCGGGACAAGGGGTGGACAACAGGGGTGGCTGCCCTGGGTGCAGTGGGGATTTGGGGATTGTGCTAGAAAAGGTGATTTGGAGGGGGAAATTGTATTAGGAGGGTGAATTTATGTTAAGAAGGAGGATTTGGGGGGGGGGGGGTTGTACTAGTAGGGATGATTGGCGAGATTTGTGCTAGGAAGGGAAATTTGAGGAGGTGAGGTTTAGTGCCAGGAGAGGGAATTTGTGCAGGCAGAGAGGGATTTATGCTCGGAGGGGAAATCTGAGGGGTAGTGGATTTGTGCTAGGATGAGGAATTTGAGGAGAGAGAAGACTTGAGTTGGGATGGGGGAATTTGTACTGGAAAAGGGGGAATTTTTGCTTGGGGAGAATTTTGTCTTGCAAAGGCAATTTATGCTTAGGGGGTAAATGTGAAGATTAGCGCTCTAATTTTGGGGGATGAGGGAGGGGATTTTGGTTGGCACACAATACTCATACCTTTTTGGGAGAGAGGTGCTGTTTGGCATCTTAGCCCTGGGCACTAGATGACCTTGTTCTGGCGCTGCCTGTCAGATAGACTGTACCGGGCCTCATGATTTCCAATGGTGGCCTTGGTCCTACCAAAATCCACTGTGTCCTTTATTGATGCGGTCGTCGGGAGGAATCTCGGAGCATATTAGGAGATACTGGATATCAACATCCCCAGAAATATGTTTCCCAGCAAACTTTGGAGGCCTTTGGAGGAGTGTTTGATGGCAAGGGCAGCATTTATGGTCTTCTTTTGCGGGGTATTTGTTTGGAAAATTTTACAATTCATGATAGGGTCGCTTTAAAGAGACCGTGTAACCAGACCATTCAACAACAATCTTTCTATAAGATTACATGTGCATTCTATGTACTTTTTGTATGTTGTATTTGTACAAAAGCCCTGAGACTGCTGGAGAGTGCTGCCATTTTGAATTTAATGTCAGCAGCCCCACCAGACTCAACTGTCACTCAAGTGACACTATAGTATTTCCATCCACTACTGCCCTAGCAGCTACATAAATGTACACGTATGTATAAAGGGGATGGGTGGAGGAGCTGGACCAGCACAGACCACAAGTAGACTCTCCCAGAAAGGAGAGGACTATGGCGTGCAAGGTGGCAGGGTGCATTTAAGTCCTGGCCAAATCATATTATCTATATCCCTCCTAACAGACATTTGGATAAAGAACACGATGAAGGTACCTGGTGGGGAGACGGTGATCTCGACCTGGATGGGTTCCTCGATGGACACATGTGACACAACACAACTGTATTTGTCAGGAGGGGCTCCAGATGAAGGGATGGACACCTGCAGCTGGTTGCTCAGACTGTATGTCCCATCGCTGTTCTTGCGATGGCTGGAGGTGACCGGGGTAATGTCTGTCAGCAGCACCCCATTCAGCAGCCAGTCCACCTCCACATCTAGAGGATAGTAGCGATCAGTGCGGCAGATCAGGGTGGGGACTGGATCTTTGATTAGAGAAAGCGTCACCTGAGGAGGTTCTGAGAAAAGAGAGACACAAGTGAGGTTCTTGTCCTTACAGAGGGACGCATTTACCGTAAGACCCCTGGACATGACCAATTTTTGAGCCTTCTCTACATTCGACTGCTGGCCACGTAAAACACTGAAATCAGGGTTTCTCAACCAGGGTTCCATGGAATCATAAAGTTCTTCAAGAGGTTGCTTGGGGTTCCTTGGACAATTACTAATTTCTGCTTTTCGGATAAATTCCCACTGACACCATTGATCTTTTTAGCTATCTGTAAGGGGAGAATTCTTCCCAATGACCACGAGTGTAAGGAGCATTCTTCCCTCCGACCATCACACTAATGTATCATGAGCTGTGGATATAGTCATTTTTAGCAGGGGTTCCTTCAGACTGGAAAACTATTTCATGGGTTCCTCTGTGTTCAAAAGGTTGAGAAAGTCTGACTTAGATAGTGCTAGATAGAAGTAAGTGTACATGACACCTGGAGGGGTCTCAGTACCAATCTAGTGCACTGGGCCTACAAGTCCTACCAGGTTCTTTGTGTAGCCACACAACATGCACCAATGGTATGTCTGCCCCTGGTCCTCCAGGACCACAGTTCTTTACCTATCAAAGTATGAAGAGACGTATTCTAATATTTATTACAGGTATGCACTTTACATACTGTTCATTGACATCAGTCCCTGCCCTCAAGGAGCTTACAATATAAGGTCCAAATCTCACATACATACATGTGCTAGAGACAATTTAGATGGGAGCCAATTAACCTATCAGCATGAAAATGGCATGTGAGAGGAAACTGGTTTATCCAGAGGAAACCCATGCAAGCACAGGGAGGACATGCAAACTCCATGCAGGTCGTGTCGTGGTTCAGATTCAAACCAATGACCCTAGTGCTGCAAAGCAGAATTGCCAGCCATTAAGCCACTGTGCTTCTAATTGTGGGCAAAAATATGTTCCCATATAATTTTTGCTAGAGCTGCGCTGATACTAAGCATTTGCACAAGTACTTGTACTCATGGAAATGCTCCCATACCTAAAACCGATACCTTTGAAACCATACAAAATGAATGGGCTAAAATCGCACTGCAAGGAATGGCATGCGATTTGAAGAAGCATGCGGTGCGATTCCTGTCCAAATCACATGCGGTTTCCCACACCGCTCTTGTGTGATCCCAGGCTTGTCATGGTGACTTCAGCCTGGGTTCACAGAGGAGCGGTGCGGGAAACCGTATCTGAATCAGACTGGATTCGAACCCGCATTCCTTTTCAAATCACGTGCAATTCTTTGCACTGTGGTTTGAGCCCATTCATTTTGAATGGGTTCCAATCGCACTGCAAAGGTTTCGGTATCGGAGAGTACTTGAGCACAATTATTGGTGCTCAAAATTGCCAGTAAAAAACAGGTATCGGTGCATCCCTAATTTTTCCTGATGAGTTTTAACCACTTGCCCTCCTGAGGATTTACCCCCCTTAATGACCAGGCCTCTTTTTGCTACTCGGCGCTGCACTAATTCAACTGATAATTGCGCGGTCATGCAACGCTGCACCCAAACAAAATTTACGTCCTTTTTTTCACACAAATAGAGCTTTCTTTCGGTAGTATTTGATCACCTGTGCGCTTTTTATTTTTCACGCTATAAACAAAAAAACATTTTGAAGAAAAACGATATTTTTTACTTTCAGCTATAAAAAAATATATAGTAAACTCAAAGTTGGTTATAAATTTAGGCCAAAATGTATTCTGCTCCATGTTTTTGGTAAAAAAAAATCCCAATAAGTGTATATTGATTGCTTTGTGTGGAAGTTATAGCGTCTACAAACTATGGTATAGATACTGCAATTTACGCCATTTTTTTGCTATACAGCGCTGCGCTAGTTTAACGGACAATTGCGCGGTCATGAAATATGGTACATAAATGAAATTTACATCCTTTTTTTCCCACAAATTGAGCTTTCTTTTGGTGGTATTTGATCGCCTATGCGTTTTTTTATTTATTTGCGCTGTAAAAAAAAAAAGCCTGACAATTTTGAGGAAAAAAACAATATTTTGGACTTTTTGCTATAAAACATGTCCAGTAAAAAAAAATGTAAAAATCAAATTTAGTCATAAATTTCTGCCAAAATGCATTCTGCAACATGTCTTTGCTAAAAAAAACCCAATACGTGTAAATTAATTGGTTTACGTGAAAGTTATAGCGTTTACAAATGGTGGGAAAGATACTGGGATTTTTAATTTTTTTTATACTAATAATGGTGGCGTTCAGCGACTTATGGCGGCGATCAGTGACTTATGGCGGCGATCAGTGACTTATGGCGGCAATCAGGGACTTATGGCAGCGACCAGCGACTTATGGCGGGACTGCGGCGGACATTCAGACACTGGGGGGGGAACTGACTTGGGGTCACTGACGTCCCCAGTGACACCAATACAGTGATCAAAAAAAAAAAAACACTGACACTGTACTAATGGCACTGGGGAGGAAGGGGTTAACTTTATTATTCAGTGAAAGGGTTAACTGTGTGAGGGGAGTGTTTTACTAGGGGGTGGGAGTGTGTACTGCACGGGGACACCGCGTTGATCGGGAGAGATAAACTCTTCTCTCCCGATCAGCCTGTCAGGAGCTGTCAGGGAACTGACAGAGAGCAGAGCTACAGCAGGCCTGCTCTCTGCCAGTGATTGCTGCTAATCGGCGGGACACAGCCGGTAACGATCGGCTGTGACCCGGCAACTGACATCCGTGGCCGTGATCGGCGGGACAGGTAGGGCAGTGGCGCGCCTCGCGCGCGCCCCCTACCTGTTTTGAAAACACACGTTTTAAAACATGGTTTTGCCCAGCCGCACCGCCCTGCCAACGTATTTCTACAGTGGCTGGACGTCATGTGGTTAAATAATAAATTAATGTGAAATAAATTCTTCTTTCCTAAACTTTTCTTTGGTCAGAGATATTTGAAAGGTTTAGTCCACCTACAATGGAGGCTGACTGTGGAGAGTCTTCATGGTTTCTCCTTTGTCTTGGATGCAATGGGGTGGATTTACTAAAGGCAAATAGACTGTGCACTCTGCAAGAACAGTTGCTCCACAGCTTAGTAGATGAGCAGAAGCTCTGCTGACTTCCATCATCCAATCACATGCAAGCAAAAATAATTTTTTTTTGTTTACATTTTCCTTGCATGTGATTGGGTATTCTTTGCAATGTGAAGCTTCATCCCATAAGCTCTGGAGCAACTGCACTTTGCAGAGTGCACAGTCTATTTGTCTTTAGTAAATCAACCCCTGTGTGCTCCAGCTCCTCCATTCTTCAAGATAAAAATTCTTCATAATAAAAATGTTATTAAAAAAATCAGGTTGTGTAGCCACTGTGGGTAAAATTGGGGGTAGTTCTTGTAAAAGTGACAATTTTTTTTGTTGGAGCTGCACAAATATATTAGGTAATATTAAAAAAAAAAAAGAAGAAGAAGGATTGAGTCTAAATTAAAGAATGGGGAAAATTGCTAAAATTGGAGCAGATGGGATCTGGAATGGCTATCCACGGTGATCAATCGGCTTCTATCTCCGGATCGTTTATTTTAGCTTTGGAAATGAACGACAGAAGCTGATTGGTTGCCATGCACTGCTGCTCCAGATTGTGTATGTTCTAGTCTCAGTAATTTCCTACCAATGTATTGTTTGTAAAAGTAAAAAAAATGAACAAAATGACGTCATGTAAAGTATCCCCGTCCTAAACTTAACTGTCAACCCCCCTTAAACACAACCCTTAGGCTATTCTCACACTGGTCCATGGCAAAAATGCGTTTGCGGTGCATTATTAACATGCCATGTGACTCAAAAACCGCAACAAAAATGCACCATGGGTTTTGCATTGATTTCAATGGGTAAGCACATTTTTGGTGCGATTTTTTTTTTTTTTACTGCATCAAAAAATGCAGCAAGCAGGACTTTGCAAAATGCAGTGGACCCGCAATGGCTCAGTGTGAAGAGCTCCATGGGATTACATTTTTTAATGCAAAAGCAGAAGAAAAATGGATCGGTGTGAAAGCGGCCATAGTGTCCGATCACATATATGCGGATTGACTGCGGTTTGAACCGCATCCGATCTGCATGACATGTCAAATAACATTGCTTCCTATGGTGCCTGTTCACATATGTCCAGTGCACTGGCGGTACGGATTGAAAAAGAGTCCTGTCCGATTTCTGAGCAGTGACTTCAGGTTTAGGTGTGGATTACAGGCTATTGACTTCTATGCGAACCTTTCTAAACCGCATACGTGTGAACGGGATAATCCTGAAAGCTAATCCTGTCCTGAACCTGATGTAAAGCTGACATGAACCGCTGAACAAATACTGTGCCAATTAACTGAAACCTGAGCTTCAATCTGCACTGCACATGTGTGAATCAGCTCTCAGGCCTCATGCACACAGGACGTTGCCCTCCGCCCAGGGGCGGACTGACCATTTGGAAACTCGGGCACTGCACGAGGGCCTGGGGTCAGTAGGGGGCCCCATGAGATGCCCCTGGTACCTTTTTCATTGGCTTTTTTGAGTTTAGGCAAGGACACAGGGGCCCCATGATCCCCTATTGCCCGGGGACCCCATGAGTTGTCAGTCCGCCCCTGCCTCCGCCCTATAGAAGTACTGCTGCAGGGCGGCAGGGTTGCGCAAAATCATATATATACTGTACATACACACACACCCATATATATATGTGATTTGCATTGGCGCTGTTGGCGGGTAGAGATGTCTATCACTACGTCCCGGCCGTAGATTCCCCGCCAACACTCAGTGATCGTTGGGGAAAGCTAACAGGGGAGAGATCTATGTGTAAACACAGGTCTCTCTCCTGCCAGCAAGGACATGCTGCTTTGTATCTCTCCGCACAGCAGAGAAATACACAGCAGCATGTCTCCCTAGTAAAACACACACAGTTACTCCTTTGATCACCCCAGATGTTAACCCCTCCCTGCTCAGTGCCATTAGTACAGTGTCAGTGCTTTTTATTAGCAATGATCACTGTATTGGTGTCACTGGGGATGTCAATCAGTTCCCCCCCCCCCCCCCCCCCCGTGTCAGAATGCCCGCCGCAGTCCCGCTTTAAGTCGCTGATCGCCGCCATTGATGGTATAAGACAAAAAAAAATTCCAGTATACATACCGCCATTTGTAAATGGTATAACTTTCCCAAAGACACAGAGCAGAATACATTTTGACCCAAATTTATGCCAAAATTTGATTTTTAAAATTGTTTTTAATTGGACATGTTTTATAGCAAAAAGTCAAAAATATTGTTTATTTTTCTTCAAAACTGTCAGTCTTTTTTTGGTTTATAGTGCAAACAATAAAAAACGCACAGGCAATCAAATACCACCAAAAGAAAACTCTGTTCGTGAGAAAAAAAAGGACATAGATTTCATTGGGGTGCAGCGTTGCATGACCGCGCAATTGTCAGTTAAAGTAATGCAGCGCCGTATTGTAAAAAAATTGCCTGGTCAGGAAGGGGGGGGGGGGGATCCTCTGGAGGGCGTGCTCATCCTCTTAGCAGGAGTGTTTAGGCATTAACCACTTGAGCTCCTGAGGATTTACCCCCCTTAATGACCACGCCTCTTTTTGCTACTCGGCGCTGCACTAATTCAACTGATAATTGCGCGGTCATGCATTGCTGCACCCAAACGAAATTTACGTCCTTTTTTTCACACAAATAGAGCTTTCTTTCGGTGTAATTTGATCACCCGTGCACTCTTTATTTTTCACGCTATAAACAAAAAAAGGCCAAAAATTTTGAAGAAAAACAATATGTTTTATTTTCAGCTATAAAAAATATATAGTAAACTCAAAGTTGGTTATAAATTTAGGCCCAAATGTATTCTGCTCCATGTTTTTGGTAAAAAAAAATCCCAATAAGTGTATATTGATTGCTTTGTGTGAAGTTATAGCGTCTACAAACTATGGTATAGATACTGCAATTTACACCATTTTTTTGCTATACAGCACTGCGCTAGTTTAACGGACAATTGCGCGGTCATGCAATACGGTACATAAATGAAATTTATATCCTTTATTCCCCACAAATTGAGCTTTCTTTTGGTGGTATTTGATTGCCTGTGTGTTTTTTATTTTGTGCGCTATAAAAAAAAAAAGGCTGACAATTTTGAGGAAAAAAAAACAATATTTTGGACTTTTTGCTATAAAACATGTCCAGTAAAAAAAAATGCAAAAATCAAATTTAGTCATAAATTTCTGCCAAAATGCATTCTGCGACATGTCTTTGCTAAAAAAAAAAACAATACGTGTAAATTAATTGGTTTACGTGAAAGTTATAGCGTTTACAAATAGCGGGAAAGATACTGGGATTTTTAGGTTTTTTTTTACACTAATAATGGCGCCGATCAGCGAATTATGGCGGCGATCAGCGACTTATGGCAGCGACCAGCGACTTATGGCAGGACTGCGGGACTGCGGCGGACATTTTGACATTGGGGGGTACTGACTTGGGGTCACTGACATCCCCAAAAACACTAATACAGTGATCAGTGCAAAAAAAAAAAACTGACACTGTACTAATGGCACTGGGGAGGAAGGGGTTAACTTTATTTTGCAGGGAAGGGTTATAGGAGTGAGGGGGAGTGTTTTACTAGGGGGGGGGGGTGTGTACTGCACGGGACACCGCTGATCGAGAGAGAGAAACTGTTCTTTCTCGATCCGCTCATCCTCGAGCTGACAGGAAAGTGACAGACAGCACAGTTACTGCAGCTGTGCTGTCTGTCACTGTTTGCCGCCGATAACCGGGAAACAGCCGCTAAGGAGCGGCTGTGACCCGGCGACTGACATCTGCGGTGGTGATCCACGGGACAAATAGGGCAGCGGCGCGCCTCGCGCGCGCCCCCTATTTGTTTACAAAACACACGTCTTAAAACGTGGTTTTGCCTGTGAGCGCCGCCCTGCCGCCGTATATGTACAGTGGCTGGGCGGCATGCGGTTAAAAAACGTTTTCCGCTTGTCAAAGTGTCTAACTCTTTTACAAGCATTTAGGTGCGTTTACAGGCAGCAATTGCTTGGGCGTTAATTCATTCCATTGGCCAGAATAATAAATTCATTTTGTATGGCTCTAATCGCACCGCACCCGCACCAAAAATGTGCAGGACCCTTTTTTTGGTCCGCATTAGAATCGCATCGCATGGGTAGTCACACCTATGTGATCCGATTCTGCACATTGAACCGTGCTTTGCAGACCGCTTTCGGGGTGTTGTCAACTTAACATGCACACATGCAGCGGTTCGCATGAACGGGGTGCGACTCTGATGCGGTGCGGAATTCGCACAGAAAACGCTGAAAATTCCGCACCGCATCAGTGTGAACCCGGGGCTCATTCTAGCAGCGGACCTCCTCTGTATATTTAAAGCGGTAGTTCGCAAAGGTTTTGAAAGCATCACCTCTGGATAGTCAAAATGACACCGCTTGTCTGCCGTTGCACAGTTTTAAAGCGCTACATGTTTGGTATCTATTTACTCGGCATAACATCATCATTTTTATGTTACTAGTAAAAAATCGGGTTATGTATTGTGTTGTTTTGCATTTATTTATTTATTTCAGGTACTTATATAGCGCAATCAATTTTACGCAGTGCTTTACATATATATTGTACATTCACATCAGTCCCCGCCCCCGAGGGGTGTACAATCTAAGGTCCCTAACTTACATTCATACATACACATACTAGGGACAATTTAGACAGGATCCAATTCACCTCCCAGCATGTCTTTGGAGGGTGGGAGGAAACCGGAATACCTGGAGGAAACCAAATCAGGTACAGGGAGAACATGCAAACTCCAGGCAGGTGGTGCTGTGGTTTTACATATATATTGCACATTCACATCAGTCCCTAACCCTCAAGGGGCGTACAATCTAAGGTCCCTAACTCACATCCATACATACACATACTAGGGACACTTTAGACAGGAGTACCCGGAGGAAACCAACTCAGGCACAGGGAGAACATGCAGACTCCAGGCAGGTGGTGCTATGGTTGGGATTCAAACCAACGACCTAAGTACTGCCAGGTGGAAGTGCTAACCATCTGCATTAAAATGTTTAAAAAAGTGTATTTTTTTGCATTTGAAAAACCGCTGCGCAAATACCGCGTGACATAAAAAAAAATAGCAAAAACCACCAATTTATACTCCAGGGCCTCCACCTGAAATACAACCTTCAATGTTTGGGGATCGAAGACATTTTCGAGCAGAAAATATTGATTGTAGATGTAAAGCGCCAGAGAAGGCCCGGAGTGTAACAGTGAGCGGAACGTCCTTCGGGGCACCGGACGGGTCTATGGATGTGAGGCCACCATCATTATTTTAATTATAATTTGGGGGGGCGGGGTTTATATATCCCTTTAACTGAACTACCCCTCCCCCCAACTCCTCCCAGTCATCCAGTGACCTGTCACCAGAGCCACACCCGGGATATCAGGGAGAAGAATGTGGGTCCCACCGGGGCTGCTGGCTGCATGGAGTTTGTATGTTCCTCCAGATCTTTCCTTGGTTTTCCTCAGCCAAGCCAAACCATCCAACACTAGGAGGTCAGCTGGGTTCCCCTCCCCCGTGGTCCCTGGGAGGAGCCCACTGTGCTCCCACCCACTCTGCACCCATAGAGGAGACAAGCCCCGCCTCCTGTTACAGAGGATCTGTGTGACTTCCTTCTCACCCACCAAGAGATCCTCCTGCTGGAACTTCGGGCAGCTGCCTGGGGGGGGACTGGTTCTCTAGAAGGGCGGGGACTGTTTCTGTGAGAGCGCGGGGCGCTGACGTCATCCAGTGGTTGGAGAGGAGATCGGCCAATCTTGTGAGAGGTGAGCTTTGTGGCCTTAGGAAGTGTGTGTGTGGGATCCACAGACTGGGGGGGGGGGTATTGTACAGACTGAGGGGGGATCTACAGACTGGGGGGATCTACAGACTGGGGGGGGGGTATTGTACACACTGAGGGGGGATCTACAGACTGGGGGGGGTATTGTACAGACTGGGGGGATCTACAGACGGGGGGGGGGCGGTTTTGTACAGACTGGGGGGTTCTACAGACTGGGGGGGGGGTATTGTACAGACTGGGGGGATCTACAGACGGGGGGGGCGGTTTTGTACAGACTGGGGGTTCTACAGACTGGGGGGGTATTGTACAGACTGGGGGGGGGTATTGTACAGACTGGGGGGATCTACAGACTGGGGGGGGGTATTGTACAGACTGGGGGGGGTATTGTACAGACTGGGGGGGGTATCTACAGACTGGGGGGATCTACAGACTGGGGGGGGTATTGTACAGACTGGGGGTATTGTACAGACTGGGGGGATCTACAGACTGGGGGGGTATTGTACAGACTGGGGGTATTGTACAGACTGGGGGGGTATTGTACAGACTGGGGGGTATTGTACAGACTGGAGGGGGTATTGTACAGACTGGGGGGTATTGTACAGACTGGGGAGGTATTGTACAGACTGGGGGGGTATTGTACAGACTGGGGGGGTATTGTACAGACTGGGGGGGGTATTGTACAGACTGGGGGGGTATTGTACAGACTGGGGGGGGGTATTCTACAGACTGGGGGGGGTATTCTACAGACTGGGGGGGTCTACAGACTGGGGGGTATTGTACAGACTGGGGGGGATCTACAGACTGGGGGGGAGGGGTATTGTACAGACTGAGGGGGGTATTGTACAGACTGAGTGGGGTATTGTACAGACTGGGGGGGATCTACAGACTGGGGGGGAGGGGTATTGTACAGACTGGGGGATCTACAGACTGGAAGGGAGGGGTATTGTACAGACTGGGGGGATCTACAGACTGGGGGGAGGGATATTGTACAGACTGGGGGGGAGGGGTATTGTACAGACTGAGGGGGGGATCTACAGACTGGGGGGAGGGGTATTGTACAGACTGAGGGGGGATCTACCAGACTTGGGGGAGGGGTATTGTACAGACTGAGGGGGATCTACAGACTAGGGGGAGGGGTATTGTACAGACTGAGGGGGTATTGTACAGACTGGGGGGATCTACAGACTGGGGGGGTATTGTACAGACTGGGGGGATCTACAGACTGGGGGGTATTGTACAGACTGGGGGATCTACAGATTGGGGGGGTATTGTACAGACTGGGGGGATGTACAGACTGGGGGGGTATTGTACAGACTGGGGGGTATTGTACAGACTGGGGGGATCTACAGACTGGGGGGGGGGTATTGTACAGACTGGGGGGATCTACAGACTGGGGGGGTATTGTACAGACTGGGGGGATCTACAGATTGGGGGGTATTGTACAGACTGGGGGGGATCTACAGACGGGGGGGGGGGGGGGGAATTGTACAGACTGGGGGGTATTGTACAGACTGGGGTATTGTACAGACTGGGGGGGGGTATTGTACAGACTGGGGGGGGGGGTATTGTACAGACTGGGGGGGTATTGTACAGACTGGGGGGATCTACAGACTGGGGGGTATTGTACAGACTGGGGGGATCTACAGACTGGGGGGGTATTGTACAGACTGGGGGGGGGGTATTGTACAGACTGGGGGGGGGGTATTTGTACAGACTGGGGGGGTATTGTACAGACTGGGGTGATCTACAGACTGGGGGGTATTGTACAGACTGGGGGGATCTAAGGACTGGGGGGGGTATTGTACAGACTGGGGGGGATCTACAGACTGGGGGGAGGGGTATTGTACAGACTGAGGGGGGTATTGTACAGACTGGGGGGGATCTACAGACTGGGGGGTGGGGGGTATTGTACAGACTGGGGGGTATTGTACAGACTGGGGGGAGGGGTATTGTACAGACTGAGGGGGTATTGTACAGACTGGGGGGGATCTACAGACTGGGGGGAGGGGTATTGTACAGACTGGGGGGGATCTACAGACTGAGGGGGGTATTGTACAGACTGAGGGTTTTTTTTACAGACGGGGGGGAATCTACAGACTGGATGGGGGTAATGTACAGCCCAGGGGGGGGGGATGTACAGACTGAGGGGGGGTATTTTAGAGGCTGGGGGGTATTGTACAGACTGAGGGGGAGGATCTGCAGACTGAGCGGGGGGGGTATTGTACAGACTAGGGGGGCAGTAAGGTACAGACTAGGGGGGGGTGGTGTACAGACTGAGGGGGCATTATTGCAGTACAGACTGGGGGGGGGGGGTTATTGAACAGACTAAGGGGGAGTATTGTACAGACTGAGGGGGGTGGACATGCTTGAGAGGAGGAGAGATTTGTGATGGGGGGGGCATGTGCTGACCAAAAGGGGGGGACTGACTGAGGGGGGGAAGGGGATTGTGCTGACTGGGGGGGGGGGGTAATTGTGCAGACTGAGGGGGGATTTCTTTGCAATATTTTATAACAGAGATTAAGAAAATCACCCCCTAAAATTTTCAGCTTTGATCATTTATTTCGCAAACAATACCCCCCCCCCCAGTGGTGAATAAAAGCTCTAGTTGTGGGTAAAAAATGATAAAAATGTCATATGGGTACGGCGTTGCATGACCGCGCAACTGTCATTCAAAGTTTCAAAGGGGGGGAGGAATAGTGCCCCATCGTTGGTGTCGGGGGGGGGGGGGAAATAGTGCCCCATCATTGGTGTCAGTGGGAGGAATAGTGCCTCATCATTGGTGTCAGTGGGAGGAATAGTGCCCCATCATTGGTGTCAGTGGGAGGAATAGTGCCCCATCATTGGTGTCAGTGGGAGGAATAGTGCCCCATCATTGGTGTCAGTGGGAGGAATAGTGCCC
>NW_028319330.1:262500-300000 GCF_062004578.1 Staurois parvus
CATGCTTTCACAATGGGTATTCACCCCTTGTGAAAGCAAAAAAAAAAAAAAAAAAAAAAAAAAAAGTAAAGCCCCCTCTCTCCCTCCCCATGCATACGCACAAACGCACATTCCTCATGCATATGTAATGGTGCTCGCACCACACTTGTGAGCAATCATTTAAGCTCCAGACCTCCTGAGTAACACTAAACATCCATAAAAACCTGACAGAGCCAACACCCCACCCTCTATACTTACAGTACCGCAGCTTCTGGATTCAATGGGCTGGTTGTGTCGATTTTGTAGAAAATCCGTCTTGCGTACATCAACACTTGCCATATGTGATTGTGGTTTCTCCTGAGGGGAAGAAAGAAGCCACAATGTTTCCTGTAAACTACAAAGCAGGAAGGCAGACTTGGGTGAGCGACGCTCAGGTCGTTAGCGGGGCACTTACCTCCATTTTGCAAACGCTCTTTTCACATCCAGCTCTCCTGAAACGGGATCAACGAGAGGGTGGAAGACGGGGATGTCAAACACAAGACGCTGGAAGGGAGACCAGAAGAAGGAAATGAGACGCCAGCATACGCTCGCTGAACACAACACAACTTTTAGGTTTTTACAGAAAAAAAAAAAAAAAAGGAGGCGGGATAATCAGCAAGACCAGCCGCCTGATTGACAACTTTTTATATTATAGCCGATTTCTTAAGAAAGGTGCAGCAAAAAAAAAACAAAAAACAAACAACTTTTTTCCCCTCAAAATAAAAAAAAAAAACACTTTACAAACATGTTATACTTACCTGTGCAATGGTTTTATACATCGTGACGCCGAACCTCCTCTTCTGGGGTCCCCCGCTAGCGATCTGTGCTCCTCTCCTTTCCAAATTGCTCCATAGCAAGCCGCTTTCTATGGAGGCACTCATGTGGGCTCGATCGAAAGCTGGGCTGTGTGAATCTATTGACACACACACAGCACAGCTCAGTCCTCCGCTCCCTCCTCACAGGACTTGACTGACAGCAGCAATAGCCAATGGCTCTCGCGGATACGGACTCTCCTCTGAGAAGAGAGAGGGGAGAAGAGCTGCTGTGGATGGGCACAGTACTGGATCAGGTTCGGGCTCAGTTAAGTGTTTTCAGAGGGGCTGGGAGGAGCAACTTTTGAAAAACGTTTATTGTTACCTTAATGCAGAAATTGCATTAAAAAGAAGGCAAAAAGAAAAGAAGTCTTTATAAACCACTTTACATCCTTCCCACCCACACACTGTATATGGATTCTCTAATAGCAAAGCGAGCACTTACCGGACATTCCCCATCGGGATAATTATCAGGGATGTATACAGTGAACTTAAATACACCGTCCTGGTACAGTCCATGCCTTATGAATATGACTCCAAACCACACTGGAAAATAAAGAGACCATTATTATTGCATACACAAAACACACACGCTGTTAAGTGCTCTCTCCTCTCCCCTGAAGCCACCACTGGCTGACAAGAGGATTATGTGACCAGAGTGAGCTGAAATTAGGTAGACACACAATAAAATGTTGCAGTACTTCATTGTTCACTCACAGAGCCGGGTACTGCACTCTAGGGGGAGGCAGAGAGCACAGCACACTCCTTGCTTTGCTTTCACTGCGCTCAGCTATTGAGCAGTCTGACGGCTTCAAGTGCCAATGACAGATCCGGCCTGAGCTCCGAGCCTGCGCAGCAAGACGGCCCTGGGGGACACTCGCCCCCCGCCATAAGCAAGCAGAAATTTTAAGGCCTGTTCTCTATTGTGTGCATTAAAATTCATTAAAAATTTATTTTTTCCCAAAAAATTTGTTATGTAAAACCGCTGCACAAATATTGTGCGGAAAAAAAAAAACATTGCTAGAAAATGACTTAGAACTCCCCCCAAGACATAGACAGATATATAATTTTATTAATTTATATAGATTTGGTTATCACACACACGCTTGGGGGGAGTTACAAGTAATTTTCTAGCAAAAATACATGTAGGACAGAAGTGTGAGGATTGTCTGGGTGGGAAGTAGTTAAAGTGTCATTTAGTTATAGCCTGAAAAGTAACCGGGCTCACCTAATGCAGAGCGATAGGACGGCTGCACATAGACCCCAGGGAGCTTCTGTTTCACCACCAACGTACTGAGAAAAGAATTCCAAAAGAAAACCAATCATTAGACTGAAGGAAATAAGAGAACTGTAAGTAACGTGAACCGGCAGGAGACTTACAATTCTGCCAGCAGTGAATACTCCAGGTAGAAGGGGCCATAGGAGGCGTGTGTCCCGTTTGTGGACTGTACAGCCGGGGCTGGAGAAATAGGTTTGGTAATGGGGACTGCATTCTTCGGGATCGTAGGGAGCTGCTTTTTGTTTGATGAGGACCGGGGAGGGCTGATTTTTTGGTCTCCGGTTCCAATCTTCTCTTCATTATCTGATCTCTGCAAAGCACAAACAATTCAATAGAACAAAACATATCTGAGGAAGAAGGCAACTCCGTGCTAAAACGTAAATAGCCATCTAAGGGTACAGAGGAGCCCCCCCACAAGCAGAGGGAGGAAATCTTCCAATGGGGACACCCATTCAGGGGACAGCATGATGCAAATCAAAAGGTAGATCTTTGAGTATCTCTAAAGATAGGTAACCAGTATGAGAATTCCACATATAAAAAGGATGTATAAAGAAGATTGCTCAAAGCACCCAGAGATGCCACACAGCCACCAATCCACCTTGGCCGATGATTGAAGCCTCATGACAGGATGACGCCGCCTGAAAATTTGCAATAAAGTTTGTTATATATTTTGGTTTCTTCACATATAAATTGTGGTTACCAGAAGCAGAACTTAAAAGTCCCGTATTAGGGTGGGTTTAGTAGTTGCTTTATTTGCTTATCTTGACGTACAGCTCGAAGAAAGAACCATTGTTGGGACACATTAAAAGAACAGAGAAAAAAAAAAACCCAAAAAACAAAATGCTTCCATTGACAACTTGTATGCATGGATATGTTGGGTGTCCCAACAGTGGTCTACAGTTTTCTCTGTGACCTGCATATCTGTAGTTGCACCATAAAAGTAACAGAAATGATGGCTTTGCATCACAGCCAATCAAAAGCAGAGTTCTCCAAACAAAAAAAAGGGCCAGTTTATGGTCCCACAGACTGCTGCCCCATCGTTGGGTGCTCAGTGGGTGGAAATGGGACCAATAACTGGTATCAGGGGAAGAAACAGTGCCCTGTTTATTATGCCCAATTGTTGGTGTCATTGGAAGGAATGGTGCCCCATCATTGGTTTCATTGGAAGGAATGGTGCCCCATCATTGGTATCAGTAGAGGCAATGGTGCCCCATCATTGGTATCAGTAGAGGCAATGGTGCCCCATCATTGGTATCAGTAGAGGCAATGGTGCCCCATCATTGGTATCAGTAGAGGCAATGGTGCCCCATCATTGGTATCAGTAGAGGCAATGGTGCCCCATCATTGGTATCAGTAGAGGCAATGGTGCCCCATCATTGGTATCAGTAGAGGCAATGGTGCCCCATCATTGGTATCAGTAGAGGCAATGGTGCCCTAAGGAAAGCAAAGGGCCACATTCGACCCACAGACAATATTGTAGGCCACTGATCAGAAGGATCTAGCTGAAAGGCTGCAATCCTTGGATACAATATTTACAATCTCCTGCATGAAGAATATTTTGACGATGATTTGAGAGGCGGACAACCTATCTCTTGCCTTGCTTTTTTTCCCCTCTTTTGTCCCTTCCTCCGACCTCTTTTTCTCCCTTTTCTCTCTCCTTCTGGAAGCATGGACTCTACCAGAGGCCCGGCTAGCGGTTTTAGCTGACCCAGCTTTTTGTGATTATTTTGCCTTGGGGGATTTCTTCATCCCCTTGGCTTGGTTCAATTGTATAATTCTTTTGAAACAGATTGTATGCCCGGGAAGGAGGAGTTCCACTTAGTGAAAGGTGGGCTGTACTGTTTAGACCTCTACCGCTCGATGCGAAGCTCTACGACTAAGGCAATTAAGCCAATTTTATGATATTACCGTTGACAATCTTTCTTCGTGTTTTATGACCCTCAACAGGTTGGTGTTTAGGTTGACTGTCCCTTTAGTTCCGATTTACTTACTATATATAGCCCGTGTGGCATTGCCACCTCCCCATTTGTGGCTGGCCAGCTCTAACTGGGCCATGCGTTGGCTGAAGGCCTTTCTACCGATTTCCATTTTCTTGTAAAACTTCAATAAACATTATTGAAACAGAAAGTCAATCTTCTTTTCCCCGCCTCAGACACGTTGGAAGATACACCAACATTCCTACCTTTCTTACAGATGCCGACGACATGCTCCAGAAAGGATTCATCATCTCACCTCCTCTGGACAAAGTACGTCTCTTCTCGAGGATCAACCTCTGCCTCTGCAACAAGAACACCAAAAAAAAAAAATTAAGGTCTGTGGAGTAAATTAAATCTATGGCAGCACCCTCAGCTAATAGACATTGAAATGAAAAAAAACTCAGCAACGACTACAAGCCTAATAATTGCTATGGTTGTAAATGGGGTGAGAGACGGCATGAAGAAGAAGAGTGCCCAGTGATGAAATCCCTTACCATCCGCCATGGAAAAGCCATACGAGACACAGCTATGTACGCAAGAAGTGACCATGGGAGTTACCACCACAGTGCGGCACTATGTGCGAATGGCACAGCAACCATGAACAAAAGGAACATTATTCAGGATTTCTCAATGCGAGTCATCGCGTGCCAGGCCAAAGGGTGAAACTCGGCCTGACACTGAACGATCTATTCTACTGGGTGCAGCCGGCAGAGTGCGTTCACATCATGGACAAATACACGTCTTTAGATTTTACGATTCTACATATAAAAAGTTGGCTCTTGGTTTTCAACAAGCAAGCTGCAAGGTCATTTGGCCAACCTTAGCCTCTACAGCGGCTGCTGAACTACACATCCCAGCATGAGCCTACAGCAGCCTCTCTCAAACTTTGTCCTAGAATGGTGATCTCCAAATAGTGGCCCTAAGGCCAGATGCAGCCCTGTACATGCATTTATCTAGCCCTTGGGGCGCCCTGCCTGCCACAGGACCCCCCAGTGACGGGGCGCCCTGCCTGCCACAGGACCCCCCAGTGACGGGGCGCCCTGCCTGCCACAGGACCCCCCAGTGACGGGGCGCCCTGCCTGCCACAGGACCCCCCAGTGACGGGGCGCCCTGCCTGCCACAGGACCCCCCAGTGACGGGGCGTAATGGGAGTCACTTTGGGTGGGGGGCCCATGGAACCCAGCTCACTTTGGAGAGGTGGGGAGACCCCTGTCACATCTCCCTATATCCCTATTATGTGTAAGTCCCCCTGTGCCTGTTAGGGGTACAGGGTGATCTGTCCTAATATTGGGGTGGGGGTTGATTGTTTAATGCCATGTGGTTGCATCCCATTGTTCTAGTGTGTGTCTTGCTTGGGTGCAAATTATGGGATGTATGTGTATTGGCTTGGTGGGGGGGGGGGGGTCTGCAGCAGCCCTCCCCCCTGACGGGACTGTGTTGGTGTGTCTCATTACTAAAAAGGTAGAGTGCACTGCCCTGTATCATTATGCGGGGGGGGGGGGGGGGGATTGTTCCCTTGAACGTATACATCTTGTATCTGTGTTAAAATAAAGTAGTCTTTTTTCTGGTTTACGTCAAGACTGGTGTCGTCTAGTCTTGTATGGTCAGCTGTGGTGTCTAATGGAAGTACCCAAGTGCAGTCTGGGGCCAGTTCCATTACATGGGGTGCCATTCCTACCACAGGACCCCAGTGACGGGGCGCCATTCCTGCCACAGGACCCAAACGATGGGACACCATTCCTTCCACTGATACCAACAATGGTGCACTATTCCTCCTCCTCACCACAAACAGTCATTTTTTTTTTTACTCCCCCCTGGAACACCAAGCCTGAGTCATGGTTTCTCCCACTGGCCACAGTCCAGCCCCTAATAGACAGTAAATTGGCCCTTTGTTTAGAAAGTCTGGAGACTCACTGTCCTAGGAGGAACCCTTGGGGAAAAAAAAAATTACCAAAAACTTTTTTGCCAAAATGTATTCTGCTCCATGTCTTTGCTCAAAAAAACAAAAAAAACAAAAATGTGTAAATTAATTGGTTTACATGACGGTTATAGTGTTTACAAATGGTGGTATATATACACACTGGGAGCTATTCTTTATTTCTTTTACTAGTAATGGCATCGATCGACTTACAGCAGTAACACCAACACAGTGATCAGTGCTAAAGAAAGAAAAAAAAAAAAAAAAGAAGCACTGACACTGTACTAATGGCACTGGGCAGGAAGGGGTTAACATGAGGGGCGATCAAAGGGTTAACTGTGTGCTGGGAGTGTTTTACTAGGGGGCGGGGTCTGTGTGCTTCACTGTAAGCACACTGCTTTGGATGTCTGTGCTGTGCAGTGTGTCCGAGCTGACAGGGAGAAGAACTCTTAGTAAACAAATCCTCCCCGTCGGAGATCCTCGGTAATCACCGTGCACCAGCAAGTAATTCCTAGCTGGGGTCCAGTGATTGACAGCCACGGCCGTGAATGGTGATGTGGGTAGGGCATGCACCCCCTGCCCAGAAATGCAAAATCACACACAAGTTTACGCACCCGTGCCGCTCTGTAGCAGTATTTCTGCTATAGGGAAGTTGGGAAGCGATTAACCCCCGATCTCAAAGAGAACCCGTCATCCTTATTTCTGTTACAAGGGATGTTTACATTCCTTGTAATTTAAAATCATAGAAAAAAAATAAATAAATGACAGTGAAAAAAAATAAAAAGTTTTACAAAATGCGCATAAGAGTGAACACATACACAAGTTGCGCACGCATATGTAAACTGTTTACAGCACGCATATGAGGTATCGCCGCGAATGTTACGAGAGCAATAATTCTAATGCTAGACATCCTCTAACTCTAAACATTTTTTAGAAGCATCGCCTATTGAGATTTTTAGGTGCTGTAGTTTGTCACCATTCAACGAGCGTGCGCAATTTCAAAGCGTGACACGTTGGGTCTCCCTTTAGTCGACGAAACATAATCTTTAATATTTTACAAAAAAATTGGGGTATATATATATATGTATGTATGTATGTATGTATGTATGTATGTATGTATGTATGTATGTATGTGTATATATATATATATATATATATATATATATATATATATATATATATGAGTTAATTTTTTTTGTTAAAAAAAAAAAAAAAAAAAAACAGCTGCACAAATACCATATGACTCTTAGACTGTAAGCTCCCAGGATCAGGGCCCTCCTATTCCTTCTGTACTGAAGTGTATTGTAACTGTATTGTCTCCCGTTATATTGTAAAGCGCTGAGCAAACTGTTGGCGCCATAAATCCTGTATAATAATAATAATAATATAAATCCTGTATAATATAAATCCTGTATAATAATAATAATATAAATCCTGTATAATAATAATAATAATGATATAAATCCTGTATAATAATAATAATATAAATCCTGTATAATAATAATATAAATCCTGAATAATAATAATAATAATACAAATCCTGAATAATAATAATAATAATACAAATCCTGTATAATAATAATAATACAAATCCTGTATAATAATAATACAAATCCTGTATAATAATAATAATACAAATTCTGTATAATAATATATAAATCCTGTATAATAATAATAATAATACAAATCCTGTATAATATAAATCCTGTATAATAATAATACAAATCCTGTATAATAATAATATAAATCCTGTATAATAAGAATAATAATGTTGCAAGAATTTACATTTTATCCTATAGATCATGTTTGGGGGGTTATAAGTAATTTTCGAGCAAAAAAATACTGATTTAAATGTGAAAACAAAAATAAAAAAAAAAAAAAAAAAAAAAAGGTGCAGTCTGTGTGCAAGTTCTTTTTCTGTCAAAAGGTGCAAAACATGGTGCTTTCTAAGCATGTACGCAGCAAAGAACAGCTGACTGGATGGATCTATAAGCAGCGCTGAACAAACAGAGAATTTTGAACCAGCATGGGAGCTGGAGTCCTGCGACTGGGAGTGTCAGACCGCTGTCAGGAATGCAGCAGAATTCTTTCGGAAGGCAGAAGTCCCAGCGAGCCACAAATGAGCACTAAGAACTCAAATATCCAATGCAAATACAAAGGGAAATCAAAAGGCAAAAGGGTAGCCCAGCTGCAGGACAGGAGAGGCATTATTGGCTCCATTTTGGTCTCTGAAAATCTGTTTAGAACAAAATACCTGCTGATCCTGCCAGAAATCTAGAAAGCCAATACCTTCTCGTGTCTCCACCAGTTAGCATTGTTCAGTCTCCTCTGTGGACTACATATCACAACTCCCCTCCCACCCCCAAGGATGACAAGATTGGGAGAGGTTCCGTAGTCCTAAACTACATCCTGTCCTAGGGAGACATATATAGAAATAGCTCCATACATACACAATGACTGAACACTGTCACTTTAGCAGAGGAAGTGTGTTACTGGCAGGATCACCTGATGAACATAAGGAAAAAAAAAAAAAAAAAACTAATGCAGCCACCACATCTATGGACTGGTGAGATAGGAGATGGGGATAGGAATAGAGTTTTTTTTTTTTTTTCTTTTTTTACACACACCTAAAAAATAAAAATGAAAGGAAGACTTTGTAATCCGAATCGCATCAATTCGATGAAACTCCTGGGATATTGATCTGGTCAGGTAAGTATATAATAAAACATGTAAAAGTGAGCGCTATCCAATCAGCAGCTGAGCACCCAAGGTAACCAACAAACCTTACACATAGAATAAGTAAAACAATGCAGCGCTAAAATTATGATTCAAAATAAGACGGTATGAGTGATAAAATATTAAAAGTTCAATATAAACAACAGTCTGCGTGACTATAAAGTGCCGGGTAACTGGTTAAAACTCGATGGCGGTGCTCCGTGAATAATGGCAGAATTACGCACTCACCAGATGCGTAATAATTATATGCATTAAGTATCACATCCAGAAGTTTCCTCAACAGATATGGGTCTGGTCACGGTGATCCTCCCTCAGGGTCGTAGTCAGCAAATGCCCGCTATCAAATTAGTCGGATCCAGGTAACCAGAGGTCCCTTTAAGGGATGGGTAGAAGAGGCTGCCTGCTTACAGATAACTTCTTTCTCTGGGTGAGGCAACTGGATCACAAAAAATGGGCTCTGCAAATAAATGCTCCTCAAAAAGGAGTCACGGAAGGACGCCCATAGTGTAGTATTCAAAATCAAATATTTATTGGATAAAAAAAAAATTGTTTGCAAACAGGTAAAAGCGATTAGAACAGCATCAAGACTGTAGAGAAGAACTAACCCTCATGGCCGTGACGTCACTCTGGTAGGCTCCTCCCCTTTGAAAACGTGCTGGTGCACGAAACGCGTCAGAGAGGAGCCTACCAGAGTGACGTCACGCCGCACACGGCCACGAGGAAGGCCGGCGGCCATTTTTTATATGCCCAAAACCACATGCGAGTTTCTCATGCAATTTTTACTGGTTTTCTGCCCAACTTTCAATAAAAATACTACACTATTGGCACCCATCTGTCTTTGGCACATTACTTATGGGACTTCTAAAGTTGGAAACCCTTGTGTGGGGAACCATTACTGGCTGATGTCTTGGAGTCGTTTCTGGAGGCGATATGAGCAGAGTGTGACCTGTATGATAGCAGTGCCATCCTGAGTGTCCATGTTATGCTTGATGACCCCGCAGCCCCCGCCCAGATCCAGACGACCCCTTTACAGGAGACAACATATATATGCGCAACATTCATGCGCTTCTGGTAAGTGAATACGTTTACTAGTCCCCGTCACTGAAGCTCACCAACACGGAACACCGATGATTATTATTATTTCTCTTGGACCTGCAATATATATTGATCTAAATGAACTATTTCACTCATCACATCATTTATTTATGGATATCAGACTGTCCAGGAGCTCAGTGATGCTCTGGTCCAGATCTGGGAGGAAATCCCCCAGGACAACATCCGTGGTCTCATTAGGAGCCTCCCCCGACGTTGTCAGGCATGCATACAAGCACGTGGGGGCCACACAAACTACTGAGGACCATTCTGAGTTGCTGCAATGTATATATACAGTGGGGATCGAAAGTTTGGGCACCCCAGCTAAAAATTTGTATTACTGTGCATAGAGAAGCCAAAGAAAGATGGAAAAATCAAAATAACAGAAAAACAAAAAAATGGCGTCTGCAAAAGTTTGGGCCCCCTGCAGAATTTATAGCATGCACTGCCCCCTTTGGCAAGTATCACAGCTTGTAAACGCTTTTTGTAGCCAGCCAAGAGTCTTTCATTTCTTGTTTGAGGTATCTTTGCCCATTCTTCCTTACAAAAGTCTTCCAGTTCTTTGAGATTTCTGGGCTGTCTGTCACGCACGGCTCTTTTAAGGTCTATCCATAGATTTTCAATGATGTTGAGGTCAGGAGATTGTGAAGGCCATGGCAAAACCTTCAGTTTACGCCTCTTGATGTAATCCCCCGTGGATTTCAAGGTGTGTTTAGGATCATTATCCATTATCCATTTGTAGAAGCCATCCTCTCTTTAACTTCAGCTTTTTCACAGATGGCATCAAGTTACCATCCAAAATTTGCTGAAATTCTATTGAATCCATTTTTCCTTCTACTCGTGAGATGTTCCCTGTGCCACTGGCTGCAACACAACCCCAAAGCATGATTGATCCAACCCCATGCTTAACAGTTGGACAGAGGTTCTTTTCATTCAATTCTGTGCCCCTTCTTCTCCAAACGTACCTTTGATCATTCCGGCCAAAAAGTTCAATTTTAACCTCATCGGTCCACAGAACTTGTTTCCAAAATGCATCAGGCTTGTCTATATGTTCATTTGCAAAGTTCAAACGATGATTTTTGTGGTGAGGACGTAGAAGAGGTTTTCTTCTGATGACTCTTCCATGAAGACCATATTTGTACAAGTATCTCTTTATAGTGGAATAGTGTACCACAACTCCAGTGTCTGCCAGATCTTTCTGGAGGGATCGTGCAGTCAAACGTGGGTTTTGAATTGTTTTTCTCACAATCCTGCAAGCTGTTCTGTCTGATATTTTTCTTGGTCTTCCAGATCTTGCTTTAACTTCCACTGTTCCTGATGACTGCCATTTCTTAACCACTTCAAGTCCGGACACTTTTACCCCCTTCCTGACCAGGGCAATTTTCAGCTTTCAGCGCTATCACACTTTGAATGACAATTACACGGTCATGCAACGCTGTACCCAAATGAATTTTTTACCATTTTTTTTAAACAGATAAAGCTTTATTTTGGTGGTATTTATTCACCGCTGGGATTTTTATTTTTTTTGCTATGTAAATGAAAAAGTCCAAAAATTTTGAAAAAAAGTGTTTTTTTTATACAATTTTGCAAATAAATAATATTTCATCATAAATCTTTGCCAAAATTTATTCCGTTATCTTTTTAGTAAAAAAAAAAATCCAAATTAGTTTATAACAAAAATTATAATTTTTAAACTTTTTTTACATTTTTATTTTATTTTTTTATATTATTTTTTTATTTTTCTTTACATACTGTCACCCTAGCAGTATAGTGTCACCATGGTGACACTGTACTACTTGTGGGGGGTGATGAAGATTTTTTTTTTTTTTTTTTACACATTGCTTTTACACCCATATAGGATGTAAAAGCAATCATTTCTCTTTCTCTCTGTCTGCATTCATGCACTCATTGAGAAGTACTGACTGAGCTGTGATTGGTCACAGCTTGTCACATGGTACAAGCCTGTTGTGAATAGGCTTGTACCATGTGACCTCTGATCATTCACAGATTTCACACGTAGTAAGCAATGATGTCACAAGTGACATCTTGCTTACTACTTTGCATGTGATCACCGATTGGCCAATCAGTGATCACATGATCGGGACCTCGTACAGAGGTCCCGTCCGACGATCGGTGTTTCACTGTGTCTGGAGGACACAGCGGGCACCGGATCGCGGTGCTGCGCGCTCCCAGGGAGCGCGCACAAGCAGGGTGCGGGGAGGCCGTTTATAGACGGCCACCCGACCCTGCAGTGCCACCGTCCGGCCGTTTATATGCAACGGCCGGTCGGGAAGTGGTTAATTACATTCCGAACAGAGGATATTGACATCTGAAAACGCTTTGCTATCTTCTTATAGCCTTCTCCAGCTTTGTGAGCGTCAACTATTTTCAGTTTCAGTTTTCTAGACAACTGCTTAGAAGAACCCATGGTGCTGATTGTTGGGGCAAGGTCAGATGAGTCTGGGCATTTAAAACCTTTGAGATTGACATCACCTGGTCTTCCCAGACGATGATTGAGAACAATCCATGACACTGGCAGGTCTCAGCTTTGCAAAGGGGGCAGTGCATGCTATCAATTCTGCAGGGGGCCCAAACTTTTGCAGACGCCATTTTTTTGTTTTCTGTTATTTTGAAAGTGTAAATGATGGAAATAAAATCTAACTTTTGTTGACATATTATAAGAATGTCTAATCTGTAATTTGATGCCTTTTGGAGATTTCTCCATCTTTCCTTGGCTTCTTTATGCACATTAATACAAATATTTAGCTGGGGTGCCCAAACTTTCGATCCCCATTGTGTATGTATGTATGTATGTATGTATGTATGTATATATATACACATATACATATACACATACACACACACACACACTTTTTCCTCTCCACTGAAATCCCAAGCAGTGCAGTCAGCCCTACCTGCTGGACTACGGAACCTCACCGACCCCCCTGCACCTCTCTACATTCTACTGCTGCCTCGACTCCCAAGATCCTGCCCACAACCCCTGTACAGGAAAAGGGCTCTTGGGAGATGTAGCTCTGGGCATGTGCCTGTGTCAACAGGAACAGATTTCCCCAACAGCTGCCGCTACAAGAATTTTACAAGCCTGGTGGGTACATCAAAGGGAGTTACAAAAGCCAATTCCCACTACAGGAACAAAAGGAAAAGAAAAAATAAAATACAAAATCAGGAAATGCTTTAAAATAAAAAAAAAAAAAAAAAAAGGCGGAGGAGAGGGATATTTGGGAGCTGGACATACCCTTTAAGTGGTTAAACCTGCCTGCTGAATTCTGGATCGCTCTCACAGGCTCCGGCATTCTATAGCAATCCGTCTGGCTCCGTTACAGACGATGGAGAACTCAGCTGTCACCATCCGATGTCATGAGATCAGACCGCCAACTAACCCCAAAGGGAAGGACTGTCAAAGCCTACAGATGTGGATTCAATGTTCCCCGGCAGCCAGAATTCCATCGGGGAAAAATTAAAGGAGAGATCCCTCCCAATGAATCACCCGTTCATCCCGCAGAATAAAACTCCCAGCCCCGCCACATACCTGCAGAGAGAGGCTGGCAGACAGGCATACCGATATCACGTTACAGAACAGGTTGTGCCAGACGCTGCAGTAAAGCGAGTTCACTTTGCAGCAGCTATTAAACTGTAAGTGTTGCAGGCGGATAGACGGAGGTGGGGGCGTAATGAAATAATCCCTGGTGCTGCTACCAGAGATCTGCAGACGGCTCCTCATGCTGATTATGAAGTGATGCAAACTCCATGCATGCTGACAGAGTGAGCCAAACGTCGCTAGACGGAAGCTGCAGAAGCCGGCCATAGAAATTAAATCAAACCACATGTGGGGATGGGTGTGGGATCTGCTGCAAACGAGGCATGAAAATTACCATTTTGGGGGTTTATTAGGTCTTCCCAGGATTTGGAGAACTAGGCCCAAAAGGTTTAAAGGAGAACTCTACTTATGTAACTCCTATGCAATCTTTTCCATGAACAAAGAAAAGGTACAAAGAAAAAAACAAAACAACCCCATAAACAGGACCTAAGGGATTAGCTGACCAGATGTCCCTGGTTTCTGGGACAGTCACGGATTTTAAAGGGGCTGTCCCCAGGGGGAGAAAAAAAAAAAAAAAAAAAAAAGCATTCCCAATAAAAAGGTGTCCCCAATTTCCTTCCAGCTTTACGAATGATGACCCCGGACCGGGCGGCTGCAGTGGTATCAATCTTCGCAAGATCGCTGCGATTGGCCTGGTGCTGCGATTGGCCTGGTTCAGGATATGGGAAGGGAGGGGTGTCTGCTCCCGGCTGGGTGCAGGATTATTGATGAGGTCACATTACCCCAGCCCCTCCCCTCAGAGTGCAGCTCACATGTTATGAAAACGGCGTCTCAAATGCCGCTATGATTACCAATCACCTGCTCCGCCCCCAAACTACCACCAGTAAAAGGGCATTGTGGGTCACTCCCTGTCTCCCCCCCCCCCCCCCAAATCAGTGGTCAGTGGGAAGAATGCCCCTTACGTTGGGGGTCAGTAGGAAGAATGCCCCTTACGTTGGGGGTCAGTAGGAAGAATGCCCCTTACGTTGGGGGTCAGTGGGAAGAATGTCCCTTACATTGGTGGTCAGTGGGAAGAATGTCCCTTACATTGGGGGTCAGTGGGAAGGGACTTACATTGGGGGTCAGTGGGAAGAATGTCCCTTACATTGGGGGTCAGTGGGAAGGGACTTACATTGGGGGTCAGTGGGAAGAATGTCCCTTACATTGGGGGTCAGTGGGAAGAATGTCCCTTACATTGGGGGTCAGTGGGAAGAATGTCCCTTACATTGGGGGTCAGTGGGAAGAATGTCCCTTACATTGGGGGTCAGTGGGAAGAACGTCCCTTACATTGGTGGTCAGTGGGAAGAATGTCCCTTACATTGGGGGTCAGTGGGAAGAATGTCCCTTACATTGGGGGTCAGTGGGAAGAATGTCCCTTACATTGGGGGTCAGTGGGAAGAATGTCCCTTACATTGGTGATCAGTGGGAATAACGTCCCTTACATTGGGGGTCAGTGGGAAGAATGCCCCTTACATTGGGGGTCAGTGGGAAGAATGTCCCTTACATTGGGGGTCAGTGGGAGGAATGTCCCTTACATTGGGGGTCAGTGGGAGGAATGTCCCTTACATGGGGGGGGGGGGGTCAGTGGGAAGAATGCCCCTTTTACCGACTGCCAAAAAGATGATTGGAGTAATTCTGTGGCTCTTTCAGGTGGCTTTGGCCCTGGAACTATGCAGACACCATGACATGGGAGGTCGATCTGTCACACATCAATGAACCCACGCCGGCCTCTGCAGGAATCCCGGTTGAGAATAACTGTACTAGTCATTCATTTAGTAGCCGTCAGAGGCATCCAAACAGCAGCTATTCACATCATAGCATGTAATTACAACATCAGCCGGCACGCCTAGCATTACACGGAGGTGACACATGCATCCTACAGAGCTATGAACGCTATGCTCTCCTAGTAGGTCAAATATTTGTAATATGTACAACATGGAAAGAGTTCAACAGTTCAAAGTCCGGCCCAATCTTTAGGTTTGGACACCATGACTGTTCTGGCTGTAACCCCGCTGGGAAGATTTCCCCTCACTTCCTGTCCTGGTGACACCTTCACAAGAAATAAGTAGTACAGTTACAGCTGGAATGCACAGAAAGCAAAAAAAAAAAAACACAGAAGTTCCAACCCTTCCTTCTCACAAAAAAACCAAAACCAAACACCCATCAATCCGAGGGCACATAGAAAACAACTGTCCACGCCACTGAGGTTTGGTACAGAAAGACGACACGCTGGATTTTTCTGCAGCACATTGGATGGCAGAGGAACTCCCCGCACTGCTGAACTTTGCCTTTTCAGAGGATTTTTATTGGAAATGTACAAAGTCTTCACAAACCAACTTAATGTGTTACTAAACCCCGGACTTGTCATCCACACCATCCGCTCTCCCCGCGTTTCCCCCCCCCCCCCCATCAGCTCTCCCCAGACCCCGCATTCACTATATCCACTCTCCCCGGACCCCGCATCCACACCATCCGCTCTCCCCACATTCACTACAGCCGCTCTCCCCGGACCCCGCATCCACACCATCCGCTCTCCCCGGACCCCGCATTCACTACATCCGCTCTCCTCGGACCCTGCATTCACTACATCCGCTCTCCCCGGACCCCGCATCCACACCATCCGCTCTCCCCGGACCCCGCATTCACTACATCCGCTCTCCCCGGACCCCGCATTCACTATATCCACTCTCCCCGGACCCCGCATCCACACCATCCGCTCTCCCCACATTCACTACAGCCGCTCTCCCCGGACCCCGCATTCACTACATCCGCTCTCCCCGGACCCCGCATTCACTACATCCGCTCTCCCCGGACCCCGCATTCACTACATCCGCTCTCCCCGGACCCCGCATTCACTATATCCACTCTCCCCGGACCCCGCATCCACACCATCCGCTCTCCCCACATTCACTACAGCCGCTCTCCCCGGACCCCGCATTCACTACATCCGCTCTCCCCAGACCCCGCATTCACTACATCCGCTCTCCCCGGACCCCGCATTCACTACATCCGCTCTCCCCGGACCCCGCATTCACTACATCCGCTCTCCCCGGACCCCGCATTCACTACATCCGCTCTCCCCGGACCCCGCATTCACTACATCCGCTCTCCCCGGACCCCGCATTCACTATATCCACTCTCCCCGGACCCCGCATCCACACCATCCGCTCTCCCCACATTCACTACAGCCGCTCTCCCCGGACCCCGCATCCACACCATCCGCTCTCCCCACATTCACTACATCCGCTCTCCCCGGACCCCGCATTCACTATATCCGCTCTCCCCGGACCCCGCATTCACTACATCCGCTCTCCCCGGACCCCGCATTCACTACATCCGCTCTCCCCGGACCCCGCATTCACTACATCCGCTCTCCCCGGACCCCGCATTCACTATATCTGGTCTCTCACAGAACACACAACATGGAAATTAATTATTTTAGTAAATTATAAATCCATTCTCTCATCAGTAGTATAGAGCAGTCTTGTGACTTCTATCAGTGTCCTGCTGAGTACTGGTTAAAGCTTGTAGGAGGAGTTTTCATTTTGCTCTAGGAGGATGCAGAACCCCTGATCTGTCTGGACAGTGCTGATTGGCTCTGTGCTGATCACATGCACTGTCCAAATAAAAAAAAAAAAAAAAAAAAAAGCCTCTCTAGCAATACACACCAAACTGAGCATGTGCAGAGTGTCTCCGCACGATATGCCTTATCAGGAGATAAAAGGGCAAAACTGGAAGAAGGGTAGGATCAGAAAAGACAGGATCAAACAGCCTTTTTACACAATGCAGAGGATTAACCCCTTAGGTTCCACAGTGAGTATAACAAGCATGCTTTACTGCATCTACAGACTGATTGTACTGTTGGGGGTTTAGTAACACTAATGCTGGACCCCAAACACAAAAATTCTAATCATTGAACCCCTTGGAGCCGGCGCCTCCCAGCCCTTTAAGTGGTTTCTGGCGCCAGGAGGCGGGGTGGGATTTAGGGTCATGTGACTGCTGTGATTGGCTGTCACATGATCAGAAAGCTCCCAAACACAAATTGCAACTAAGAGCTTTCCACAAGGCGCCGGGGGGGGCACATTCACGGAGGACGTCATACGACGTGCCCTCCCAGAACTGGACAATCACGCTGTAGCGGTCATTCGGCGATAGCGAGGTTAGCGAGTGGTTAAGGACCGCCCCCCCAGCAATGTACTGCAGATGGGCAGTCGTACAGGCACAGTGTACGCCTCTGGCCTCCTCCAGGTACAGGGAGAGCATGCCTCTGCCCGCCGACTCCCTCTGTGACTTTAGTTTGTCAGTGGGTCCCGATTCATGAGGATTCATGGGCGGGACCTGCTGATCGGCTGTATCCAAGCACAGCCAAGAGCCCTGTGTTGGCAATCAACACAGAGCTCTGTACAGAGAGAACAATCCCCTTGTTTCTTCTCCCTGCAAACAGGGAGAAGGAACAGAGAGATTTTTAATAAAAAGTAGCACACATTACACATGGTTAGGCACACACTTAAAGTGTCACTACACCCCCCGCAGTACAATCAGTCTGTAGATGCAGTAAAGCATGCTTGTTATACTCACTGTGGAACCTAAGGGGTTAATACTCCGCATTGTGTAAAGGCTGTTTGATCCTGTCTTCTCTGATCCTCCCCTTCTACTGTCCCCAGTCCATCTGCTGATGGTACAGAGCTCTAAAAGTCACTGCACATGCTCAGTTTGGTGTGTATTGCTAGATGTTTTTTTTTTTCTTCTTGGGAGGGTGCATGTGATCAGCACAGGGCCAATCAGCACTGTCCAGAGGGTCAGGGGTCATGCAGCATCATAGGACAATTGAGGGAGAATGAAAATTCTTCCTACAAGATTAATCAGTGCTCTTCTGGACACTGATAGAAGTCACAAGACTGCTATATACTGCTGATGAGAAAAGGGATTTAGTAGTTTAGTGCCGTAACATGATGAAGGTGGTGAGGTCATCGGGTATTTTTTGGGGAGCATGCAACAGAGGAAGGAGCTGAGGGGAAAATCGATGAGAAGTATAAACAAAGTCTGGCCTTCTTTATGAGGATTGGACTTGCTGTGTCCCCATTGTGGAGATTTCCTCTTACTTCCTGTTGCAGTGACCACCTGCGAGCGGATGAGACCAAACACGCATCTTGAACGAACACCGTGCATCGATACAATGTTACAGAAGAGATCTAGTTAGACGAGTCCGGACGGTGCGAAGAGTCCAAGGGTCGCCCTTGTGGGCGTGGTTATACCAGAACTGCAAACGCCAATAGGGTCCAACTCCTCCCATCAGTGGCAGACATGGTACAACACGCTGCAGGAGGAAACCGACCAACTTTATCGGCAATCGGACAATGTTTTATGAGAGACGAGGACAGAGCTGCGTCTATAAAACACCCGAGCCACCTCAGCTGCTGAGGAACCACAAGATCCAGCATGCCCAGATGTCCAAGACAACCCCACCAAAGAAAAAACACTGGAGGGGCTCCGGTGGGCCACCAAAAAAAACACTGGAGGGGCTCCAGGAACACATGAAAATGAAACGGACCTTCCGGAACGCACCGCGCAAGAGACAGACAGACAGGAGGCGGATACAAGCGCACTACGGCCAGGATCCCCTCCGTGGTTGGCGGAAATGTGTGGGAAAATCGCGTGCTTTCCCGCAACGCACAGAAACGTGTTGACTTTTGTCAGGTTCTTCAGAAGTTTTGGGAAACAAAGTAGAGAAGCCACGGATGCCATAGAGGACGTGGTCTGTGTCCGGGTGTAATACGGCTTCCATTCCACGCACAGCAGCGCAGCGTTTTCTGGGCCTGGCGTGTACGGAGGACGCGTCCAATCACTTCTGTGGACCCCCCCGAGGTCAGCTCCTCCCATGACGCCGGGCTCAGCGGGCAAAGGCCAAGGACTGTCCCATGTAGGAGGGG
Organism: Staurois parvus; assembly: GCF_062004578.1. NCBI lineage: Eukaryota > Metazoa > Chordata > Amphibia > Anura > Ranidae > Staurois > Staurois parvus. The sequence continues at coordinate 281,860 of NW_028319330.1, forward strand.
ATGAAGTGACACCACATAAACGGGCAGACATGGCGAGATAGGAAAGGGCGGGGGGTGGGGAGGAAGGGGGGGGGGGTATAAGTGGTGCGGGGTAAAGTGACGGAGCCCCTCCAGATGACACCCACACGCCGGGGGCTTCCTTCTACACAACACACGTGGGGTCCCTCCCTCTATGTGGCCTCCACTTACAGGGGGCCCCCTAGGAGGCACCCACACACACCCGGGGCCTCCCTTCTACACAACACACACAGAGGGCCCCCCCCAGGTGGCACACGCACACACAGAGGGACCCCTCCCCCCCCAGGTGGCACCCACGCACAGAGGGAACCCCCCCCCTAGGTGGCACCCACGCACAGAGGGAACCCCCCCCCTAGGTGGCACCCACGCACAGAGGGAACCCCCCCCCCCTAGGTGGCACCCACGCACAGAGGGAACCCCCCCCCCCTAGGTGGCACCCACGCACAGAGGGAACCCCCCCCCCCTAGGTGGCACCCACGCACAGAGGGAACCCCCCCCCCTAGGTGGCACCCACGCACAGAGGGAACCCCCCCCCCTAGGTGGCACCCACGCACAGAGGGAACCCCCCCCCCTAGGTGGCACCCACGCACAGAGGGAACCCCCCCCCCTAGGTGGCACCCACGCACAGAGGGAACCCCCCCCCCTAGGTGGCACCCACGCACAGAGGGAACCCCCCCCTAGGTGGCACCCACGCACAGAGGGAACCCCCCCCCCTAGGTGGCACCCACGCACAGAGGGAACCCCCCCCCCCTAGGTGGCACCCACGCACAGAGGGAACCCCCCCCCCCTAGGTGGCACCCACGCACAGAGGGAACCCCCCCCTAGGTGGCACCCACGCACAGAGGGAACCCCCCCCCTAGGTGGCACCCACGCACAGAGGGAACCCCCCTAGGTGGCACCCACGCACAGAGGGAACCCCCCCCCTAGGTGGCACCCACGCACAGAGGGAACCCCCCCCTAGGTGGCACCCACGCACAGAGGGAACCCCCCCCCTAGGTGGCACCCACGCACAGAGGGAACCCCCCTAGGTGGCACCCACGCACAGAGGGAACCCCCCCCCTAGGTGGCACCCACGCACAGAGGGAACCCCCCTAGGTGGCACCCACGCACAGAGGGAACCCCCCCCCTAGGTGGCACCCACGCACAGAGGGAACCCCCCCCCTAGGTGGCACCCACGCACAGAGGGAACCCCCCCCCTAGGTGGCACCCACGCACAGAGGGAACCCCCCCCCTAGGTGGCACCCACGCACAGAGGGAACCCCCCCTAGGTGGCACCCACGCACAGAGGGAACCCCCCCTAGGTGGCACCCACGCACAGAGGGAACCCCCCCTAGGTGGCACCCACGCACAGAGGGAACCCCCCCTAGGTGGCACCCACGCACAGAGGGAACCCCCCCTAGGTGGCACCCACGCACAGAGGGAACCCCCCCTAGGTGGCACCCACGCACAGAGGGAACCCCCCCTAGGTGGCACCCACGCACAGAGGGAACCCCCCCTAGGTGGCACCCACGCACAGAGGGAACCCCCCCTAGGTGGCACCCACGCACAGAGGGAACCCCCCCCAGGTGGCACCCACACACACACCAGGGGCCTCTTTAAATGGGTCACGTGGTGGAATGTGTATCACGTGACGGTTCAGGTGAACTGAGGTTCTCTCCGGGGTCCGGCCCGGGTCGGACATGAAGTGATGTAAATGAACATACAGCTCCATACACGGAGCTCTCCCTCCTGTCAGTCACCCATTCCACCCACTCCCATTGGCCGAGACGCTGGGCGGCGGGGCGTGTCGCGGCCTGCGATTGGCTGCCCAGTGACAGTGATGCCAGGCCGGGGAGAGTCGCTGGCTCTGGGGCCTGATCCAAACTCTGACCCAGCCCAGCCTTACCTCCGCTATCTCATGTCCTCCGCGGAGAACAGGGCCTCTTCCCCCGTCACAACGCTGCCCTGTGCCGCCCTATCCGCTCCCGCAGCGCGTCATGTCAGCGGCTCGGCTCCTCTCCACTATCAACAGCGCCAGCCGCTTCCGCCCCTAGCAACGGATATCCTCCCCGCCCGTCACTATGGAGACCGCCCGCTTCTTACCATTGGCCCCTCGGCCTGTCAGTTCGAGTGCGAAAGGGGCGGGGGGTTCTCAGGGGAGAAAACCCGCCCTGAGCGTGAGGGAGATGTGCTCATTGGTGTACGGGCTGTCGCTCAATTTTAAAGGCGGGGCTTTCGTCTAGGAGGCGGAGCAGAAAAAAAAGGCGGAATGATAGGAGGAGCCTAGCCGTTTTGGCGAGATGATTGGAGGAGCTTTTTCGAGTGCCCTCATATTGGGAGCAGTTTGTGCTTTCCTCTTGAATAGTAGGAGGAGTCAAAATGGCTGGCAACTTGGTTGGGAGGAGCTTAGGCGTTACGTTCAGAATGAGTGATAGTGTGGTCGGTTCCTGCTCCACCCTGAGTGGGAGGAGTCAGACTGACAACAAGGTGGGAGGGGTTTAGGCTTTCCAACTGAACTGAGTGATAGTGTGGGAGATTCCTGCTCTACCCTGAGTAGGAGGAGTCAGACTAACAAGGTGGGAGGGGTTTAGGCATCCCAGCTGAATTGAGTGACAGTGTGGTCGGTTCCTGCTCCACCCTGAGTGGGAGGGGTCAGACTGACAACAAGGAGGAGTTTAGGCTTCCCAGCTGAATTGAGTAACAGTGTGGGAGGTTCCTGCTCCACCCATAGTGGGAGGGGTCAGACTGACAACAAGGAGTGGTTTAGGCTTCCCAGCTGAATTGCGTGACAGTGTGGGAGGTTCCTGCTCCACCCGGAGTGGGAGGAGTCAGACTGACAATAAGGAGGGGGCTCCCCAACAACGCTATGCTGCGATTCAGTGAGAGAAATTCAGGGAGGGGGAGGAGATTTGCGTTGAAAGTGGTGTTGCCGTCATGGGGGAGGGGGCGGGGTTGAAGGATTGCAGTGGGAGGGATTTTCGTTTTGGAGGCCCTCCATGCGTTACTTATTTTTGTCCCAACGCACGTGCGTATTCTGCACTCCTGACCCGGAGCGATGTGGGCTCACGTGTGATCAAACCAGATCGAGACTTTCCGTTCCGGGGTCAAAATGCCGAGGAGATTCGGATGCATCCGAGGGACAATAGTGACAAATTGAAACAAAACGAATTCTAAAACGAAAACAGATTCGAACTGTAAACATATTGCTGAGTTCCTTCAAAGACTGTGTGCTGGTGTTAGAAACACGAAGTTCGAAAAGAATAGAATAGACTAAAACAGAATAGAATAAAAAGGAATAGAAAATAAAGTGCTAGAATAGAAAAGAAAGGAATGGACTCAAAAACAAATAGAGTAAAACAGAATGGAATAGAATATAAAAGAACAGAATAAAACAATATAATAGAAAATAATGCTAAAAAGGAATACAATAGAACAGAATGGAATCAAAAAGAAGTAAAACAGAAAAGAATAGAACATAAAATAACAGCTAAAAATGAATACAATAGAAAATAAAGGAATAGAATAGAAAAGAATACAATAAAATAGAAAGAATATAGCCATCCTCCCAAACTTGAAATTCAAAAGAATAGAAAATAAAGAATAGAAGAGAAAAGAATGGAATAGAATATAAATGAAAGAAAGGAATCAAAAAGAATAGAGTAGAATAGAATATAAAATAATGGACAAAAAAGAATAGAATAGAAAATAAAGGAATAGAATAGCATAAATTAGAATATAGCCATCTTTGAAATTTGAATATCAAAAAGAATAGAATAAAACAAAATAGAATATAAAAGAACAGAATAAAAAAAGAACAGACAATAAAGGAATAGAATATAAAATAATAGAATAAAAAAGAACAGAAAATAAAGGAATTGAATATAAAAGAATCAAATAGGAATAAAAAAGAAAATAATAGAGTACAATGGAATAGAATATAAAATAATAGAACAAATAGAATAGAAAATAAAGGAATGGAATAGAAAAGAAAAAATGGAATGGACTCAAAAACAAACGAATAGAGTAAAACAGAATGGAATAGAAAATAATGATAAAAAGGAATACAATAGAAAATGAAAAGAATGGAATCAAAAAGAATAAAGTAAACAGAAGATAATAGATGTTAAAATAATAGCTAAAAAAGAATACAATAGAAAATAAAGGAATATAATAGAAAAGAATACAATAAAATAGAATGTCGACATTCTCTAAAAATTTGAATTTAAAAAAAAAACATAGAATAGAAAATAAAAAAATAGAAAAGAAAGGAATAGAATATGAAAGAAAAAAATGGAATCGAAAAGAATAGAGTAAAACAGAATAGAATATAAAATAACGGATAAAAAGGAATACAATAGAAAATAATACAAATAGAAAATAAAGGAATAGAATAGAAAGAAATAGAATAGCATAAAATAGAATATAGCCATCTTCCGAAATTCGAATTTCAAAAAGAATAGAATAAAACAATAGAATATAAAAGAATAGAATAAAAAAGAACAGAAAGCAAAAGGAATAGAATATAAAAAAAAAATAGGAAAACTAGAAAAGAAGAGAGTGCAATAGAATAGAATATACAATAATAGAACAAGTAGAATAGAAAATAAAGGAATGAAATAGAAAAGAATAGAATAGAATAGAAATGAGAATAAAATAATAGCATAGAATAGAAAATAAAGGAATAGAAAAAAAAAAGAATAGTGTAAAACAGAACAGAACTGTCACTTCCGATCACCTAGGCGATCGCAGCGGAAGTGGCAGTGTCAATTTCAGGTTCCTGCTCCCCAAAAGTGCCAACCCTTAACAGGGAGCGGGGGGGGGCCAGTCCTTAAATCGGAACTTCCCCTTTTGTTCTCTGTGAACGAATAGCATTCAACCTGGAAAGAAAATACCTTAGTAACATCCAATTCAGAAGGTCCAGGAAGAGGGACTGAGGGATTTGATTCCGTTATAGGGACAGTCCCTCCAAAATTAGGGACAGTAGGGAGGTATAGTGGTGGGCGGGCCGATAACAGTGGGAGGAGCCGCAATTTAATCGGGAAATGATTTCGATACAAAATATGGTCTTGTGTATAATCTCAGCTGGTTTCCTCGCCCAGAAAACCGTCAGGAAACCCGCCTTGAGAACTGCCCTGCAGTGGCGTCCCTAGGCAGGTGCGGGGGGTGCGGTCCGCACCGGGTGACACCGACTGCACCGAGTGACACCGGACCCGCTCCACGAAAAGGTAAGTTGTAAAGAAAGCCGACGATCCCCGCAGGATGGATCTGATCTGCGGATTAGGGAGTATAATGGATCGGACTCCAATCCATTATGCTCCCCCATCCGCAGATCCCATCCATCCTGCGGGGATCATCGGCATGCATCCTATACAGGGTGACACCTACTGCACAGGGTGACACCGGACCCGCTCTACGAAAAGGTAAGTTGTAAAGCAAACCGACGATCCCCGCAGGATGGATCGGATCTGCAGATTGGGGAGCATAATGGATCGGAGTCTGATCCATTATGCTCAATCCGCAGATCCCATCCATCCTGCGGGGATCGTCGGCTTGCTTTACAACTTACCTTTTCGTAGAGCGGGTCCAGTGTCACCCCGTGCGGCCGGTGTCACCCTGTATAGGTTGCATGCCGACGATCCCCGCAGGATGGATCGGATTTGCAGATTGGGGAGTATAATGGATCAGAGTCCGATCCATTATGCTCAATCTGTAGATCCGATCCGTTCTGCAGGGATTGTCAGAAGGGGTGTCACCAAGTGTTACCGCACCGGGTGACACCAACCCTAGGGATGCCCCTGCTGCCACACAGCCATCACTGGAATGCATGTTGCCGGGAAGCTATACTGCCATCCCTATGAAAAGCAATTCACGCCGGATTGCCTTTCAGAGGGCATGTTACAGGCAGTGAGACGGCGATTCGTCCCCTCCTCACTGCTTACTTTGACCCTGAAAATGCCAAACAATGATACAAACACCCATGTGATCTGTTTTTAGTGCGGATAAAAAAAACAAAAAAAACCTACCTGCACCTTTTTCACGCACAGGGGCAGACTGACAACTCATGGGGCCCCTGGGCAATAGGGGATCATGGGGCCCCCGAGTCCTCACCCATACCCAAAAAAGCCTATGAAAAAGCCAATGAAAGGTACCAGGGGCATCTCATGGGGCCCCCTACTGACCCCGGGCCCTTGGGCAGTGCCCGAGTGCTCGAATGGTCAGTCCGCCCCTGGTCCCGCGTATGCGAAAAGCAGAATGAACGGGTTCAAATCGCACCGCACAGAATCACATGGGATTTGCACAGCAATGCGGCGCGATTCACATGTGTGAACCCAGCCTGAAGCAGCATTAGCACACCGATGACACCATCACTCTGCTCTCTCCTCCTCTCTGGAGACTACGGTCGGCCATACATGGGTCGATTCCCGACCAATTTTTAATTCAAAAATCAGACCTAAGAATAATCAGCTGATTTTCGCTCTGTTAGTAGGGCAATGGCACCGGCCGATTTTCGTGGTTCCTCCCCATTTCGTTTATCAGGCATGTTGGAAAATTCGTGAAAAACGACCGATTTTCTAAATCATTGGTGGCACCATCGGATGACTGAACGAACGACGTTTTCGATCGAAAAATCGTTCAGAATTCGACCCGTGTATGGCTTGCTTAACCCTGCGGGATCCAAAGAAGACTGGCTGGTGGTTGTCAACGCCGCCGCTTCCTCATCCAGTCTGTGTCCTGAGATTGCAGGAAGCTGAGATAAAGACGAGACTCGTTTCAGCTTTCTGTGGCATTTCCAGTCATTTCGAGGAAAAAAAAAAATACAATATAAATATAATATACAGAATATAAACAGAAAACGATCAACAGGACTTCAGGGAACCTCGCCCCCTGCTGGGCAACTTACAGAATGAGGAACTGAAGTGTGGAAAAGAAAAACATTCTCAGATGTTGCAATCATTTTTGCTCACAGTCAGACCGCAGGCGGGAGAGGATCGCTTTATTATTATGCTCCTTTCACACAGGCATTCCGTTTTTTTTCTTCAATTCAGTCACGTTTTCTCAAAGGGAAAACAGATGAGTTTACATCCATTTTTTCATCTGTTTACATTGGTTTACACCCAGGGAGAGTGGATATAGTGAATGCCGGGTCTGGGGAGAGCGGATATAGTGAATGCGGGGTCCGGGGAGAGCGGATATAGTGAATGCGGGGTCCGGGGAGAGCAGATATAGTGAATGCAGGGTCCGGGGAGAGCGGATATAGTGAATGTGGGGTCCGGGGAGAGCAGATATAGTGAATGCCGGGTCTGGGGAGAGCGGATATAGTGAATGCGGGGTCCGGGGAGAGCGGATATAGTGAATGCGGGGTCCTGGAGAGCGGATATAGTGAATGCGGGGTCCGGGGAGAGCGGATATAGTGAATGCAGGGTCCGGGGAGAGCGGATATAGTGAATGCGGGGTCCGGGGAGAGCGGATATAGTGAATGCGGGGTCCGGGGAGAGCAGATATAGTGAATGCAGGGTCCGGGGAGAGCGGATATAGTGAATTCGGGGTCCGTGGAGAGCGGATATAGTGAATGCAGGGTCCGGGGAGAGCGGATATAGTGAATGCGGGGTCCAGGGAGACCGGATATAGTTAATGCAGGGTCCAGGGAGAGCAGATATAGTGAATGTGGGGTCCGGGGAGAGCGGATATAGTGAATGCGGGGTCCGGGGAGACCGGATATAGTGAATGCGGGGTCCAGGGAGACCAGATATAGTGAATGCGGGGTCCGGGGAGAGCGGATATAGTGAATGCGGGGTCCAGGGAGAGTGGATATAGTGAATGCGGGGTCCAGGGAGAGCGGATATAGTGAATGCGGGGTCTGGGGAGAGGGGATATAGTGAATGCGGGGTCCGGGGGGACCAGATATAGTGAATGCGGGGTCTGGGGAGAGGGGATATAGTGAATGCGGGGTCCGGGGGGACCAGATATAGTGAATGCAGGGTCCGTGGAGAGCGGATATAGTGAATTCGGGGTCCGTGGAGAGCGGATATAGTGAATGCAGGGTCCGGGGAGAGCGGATATAGTGAATGCGGGGTCCGGGGAGACCGGATATAGTGAATGCGGGGTCCAGGGAGACCGGATATAGTTAATGCAGGGTCCAGGGAGAGCAGATATAGTGAATGTGGGGTCCGGGGAGAGCGGATATAGTGAATGCGGGGTCCGGGGAGACCGGATATAGTGAATGCGGGGTCCAGGGAGACCAGATATAGTGAATGCGGGGTCCGGGGAGAGCGGATATAGTGAATGCGGGGTCCAGGGAGAGTGGATATAGTGAATGCGGGGTCCAGGGAGAGCAGATATAGTGAATGCGGGGTCTGGGGAGAGGGGATATAGTGAATGCGGGGTCCGGGGGGACCAGATATAGTGAATGCGGGGTCTGGGGAGAGGGGATATAGTGAATGCGGGGTCCGGGGGGACCAGATATAGTGAATGCGGGGTCCAGGGTTTAGTAACATTTTACGTTTGGATAAATAATGATACATGTAATGCAGGCCATACACGGGTCGAATTCAGAATTAATTTTCTTTAGAAAATCAGAAATTTTGTGCATTTTGTAATCAGACGGCGCCACCATTGATTTTGAAATTCGACCAACCAAGCCTTCAGTTTCACCTCGTTGCTACAGAATTTTCATGGCCAAAAATGTTCTTTTCTTTCCAGCTCACACTCATTCCTTTATTACATTTCTCGCACGATTCTCCTATCATTGATTAGCAATTTGTTATTTTTTAAAAAACTTTCCAACATTCCCCGATCACTCACATTCGATGGTCGCTTGAAAATCGGCCCGATGCTGCGATCCACTAATGGTGCCAAATTCGAACCAAAATTCGTAGAAAAGATTTTCAAAAGAAAATTCTTACGGATTCGACCCGTGTATGGCCGGGTTAAATTTAGCAACTGCTGCTCTTTAAGACAGCTCCTGCCCACTGGCTGACGAATTCCCTGTTACTTCCAGGAAGCAAATTGCTCAAATTTTGTTCACATTGTGACGTCCGAGCCACACGTGCAGGAACTGCGACAGATGACCAAAATAACTTCTCGGGAAGGATAGTGACAAGAATTTCATTTTTAAAGTCGTAAAGTCTTCCTTGAGATGCAGAAAAAAATATCAATTATATATCAATTATATATTGTGTCACTTTCAGGAAGCTTTCAGTCCATGGCGAGAAAATGTCATTTTTCAAGCCTGTAGCGATTATGTACAAACTTCTATTATATTCGTTGTTCGCTGACTTCATCGTGTCTGGACCCCGCATTCACTATATCCGCTCTCCCCGGACCCCGCATTCACTATATCCGCTCTCCCCGGACCCCGCATTCACTATATCCGCTCTCCCCGGACCCCGCATTCACTATATCCGCTCTCCCCGGACCCCGCATTCACTATATCCACTCTCCCTGGACCCTGCATTCACTATATCCGCTCTCCCTGGACCCCGCATTCACTATATCCGCTCTCCCTGGACCCTGCAATCACTATATCCGCTCTCCCCGGACCCTGTATTCACTATATCTGCTCTCTCCGGACCCCGCATTCACTATATCCGCTCTCCCCGGACCCCGCATTCACTATATCCGCTCTCCCTGGACCCTGCAATCACTATATCCGCTCTCCCCGGACCCTGTATTCACTATATCTGCTCTCTCCGGACCCCGTATTCACTATATCCGCTCTCCCTGGACCCTGCAATCACTATATCCGCTCTCCCCGGACCCTGTATTCACTATATCTGCTCTCTCCGGACCCCGCATTCACTATATCCGCTCTCCCCGGACACCGCATTCACTATATCCGCTCTCCCCGGACCCCGCATTCACTATATCCGCTCTCCCTGGACCCTGCAATCACTATATCCGCTCTCCCCGGACCCTGTATTCACTATATCTGCTCTCTCCGGACCCCGCATTCACTATATCCGCTCTCCCCGGACCCCGCATTCACTATATCCGCTCTCCCTGGACCCTGCAATCACTATATCCGCTCTCCCCGGACCCCGCATTCACTATATCCGGTCTCCCCGGACCCCGCATTCACTATATCCGCTCTCCCCGGACCCCGCATTCACTATATCCACTCTCCCTGGACCCTGCATTCACTATATCCGCTCTCCCCGGACCCTGCATTCACTATATCCGCTCTCCCCGGACCCTGCATTCACTATATCCGCTCTCCCCGGACCCTGCATTCACTATATCCGCTCTCCCCGGACCTTGCAGTCACTATATCCGCTCTCCCCGGACCTTGCAGTCACTATATCCGCTCTTCCCGGACCCCGCATTCATTATATCCGCTCTCCCTGGACCTTGCATTCACTATATCCGCTCTCCCCGGACCCCGCATTCCCTATATCCTCTCTCCCCGGACCCCGCATTCACTATATCCTCTCTCCCCGGACCCCGCATTCACTATATCCGCTCTCCCCGGACCCTGCATTCACTATATCCGCTCTCCCCGGACCCTGCATTCACTATATCCACTGTCCCCAGACCTTGCAGTCACTATATCCGCTCTCCCCGGACCTTGCAGTCACTATATCCGCTCTCCCCGGACCCCGCATTCACTATATCCGGTCTCCCCGGACCCCGCATTCATTATATCCGCTCTCCCCGGACCCTGCATTCATTATATCCGCTCTCCCCGGACCTTGCAGTCACTATATCCGCTCTCCCCGGACCCTGCATTCATTATATCCGCTCTCCCCGGACCTTGCATTCATTATATCCGTTCTCCCTGGACCCTGCATTCACTATATCCGCTCTCCCCGGACCCCCCATTCCCTATATCCTCTCTCCCCGGACCCCGCATTCACTATATCCGCTCTCCCCGGACCCTGCATTCACTATATCCGCTCTCCCCGGACCTTGCAGTCACTATATCCGCTCTCCCCGGACCCCGCATTCATTATATCCGCTCTCCCTGGACCCTGCATTCACTATATCCGCTCTCCCCGGACCCCGCATTCCCTATATCCTCTCTCCCCGGACCCCGCATTCACTATATCCGCTCTCCCCGGACCCTGCATTCACTATATCCGCTCTCCCCGGACCCTGCATTCACTATATCCACTCTCCCTGGACCCTGCATTCACTATATCCGCTCTCCCCGGACCCTGCATTCAGTATAGCTGGGCTCCCCGGACCCTGCATTCACTATATCCGCTCTCCCCGGACCCTGCATTCACTATATCCGCTCTCCCCGGAACCTGCATTCAGTATAGCTGGGCTCCCCGGACCCTGCATTCCCTATATCCACTCTCCCCAGACCCCGCATTCACTATATCAGCTCTCCCCAGACTCTGCATTCACTTTATCCACTCTCCCCGGACGCCGCATTCACTATATCTGCTCTCCCCAGACCCCGCATTCACTATATCCACTCTCCCGGACCCTGCATTCACTATATCCGCTCTCCCCGGACCCTGCATTCACTATATCCGTTCTCCCCGGACCCAGCATTCACTATATCCTCTCTCCCCGGACCCCGCATTCACTATATCTGGTCTCCCCGGACCATGCATTCACTATATCATTTCTCCCCAGACCCTGCATTCACTATATCCGCTCTCCCCGGACCCCACATTCATTATATCCGCTCTCTCCGGACCCCGCATTCACTATATCCGCTCTCCCCGGACCCTGCATTCACTATATCCGCTCTCCCCGGACCCCGCATTCATTATATCCGCTCTCCCCGGACCCTGCATTCACTATATCCGCTCTCCCCGGACCCCGCATTCACTATATCCGCTCTCCCCGGGCCCCGCATTCACCATGTCCGCTCTCCCCGGACCCTGCATTCACTATATCCGCTCTCCCCGGACCCCGCATTCACTATATCCGCTCTCCCCGGACCCCGCATTCACTATATCTGCTCTCCCCGGACCCTGCATTCACTATATCCGCTCTCTCCGGACCCCGCATTCACTATATCCGCTCTCCCCTGGCCCGGCATTCACTATATCCGCTCATCGTGTCTCTTTCACGAGGCTGAATCGGTATGTACCAACCAAGTCCTCTGGATCTCACTTCATATGGTGCTCCGCAAACAGGTCGTATAATGTCCATGTATCTCACTTAGTCCAAGAAACGCGTCGAGAAGCTCCCCATCAACCAAGACGTTAGGAATGAACATTTGTATCAGAGAATATGATGATGGATGGCCACAAGGCTTAAAACTGACGATGATGCTGAGGAAATTCAACCCCTTGACGCCGGCGTAACACAAATATGCGGCCTCACAGACCTGGGCTTTTTTTCCGTGGGGCCGCATATTTGCGTACCCGTCTTTCTGCTGGTGTCACTGAGAGCCCCGGGTCCCATTTTAACGATCGGAACCCAGGACTCCTGATTCTGGGTCACATGATCGCTGTGATAGCCTATGATTGGCTATCACAGTGATCAGTCACTGTACAGACCGGCCCCCTTGTTTTTTTTTCTCTCTCTAAGAATGGAGGAGAGAGATACATTGTATATCTCTTAACTCCCGGCATAGCGGGGAATAAAAATGTTTGTAAAAAAAAGATAAATAAATATTAAAAAATAAAATAAAAAATAAAGAAAAAATACCTAGATCAAGGTTGGATCTAGTTCAGTGCCAGGGTTAGTGTTTGGGTCAAGGTCGAGGTGAAAAGGTCAGGATTTAAAAAAAATTGGTGTCAGTGTGTTTTAGGTAAAAAATTAAACAAAAAATGCGCACTATGATTTCTGGGCTGTACTCCGGGTACAAACAACAAATAACATACACATATACGGTATCGCTGCGATCGTCAAGAGCTGGAAAATTTATTTTGAGTTGTTCTTTGGTGGTCAGTTATGGTAGTGACAAGAAACACACAGCTAAAGTACAATAAAGGATTTTTTTTTACTGTTTTGGGCCAGTTTTCCTTTGATAATAAAAAAAAATCAGGAGATATCCATTACCATTTACCACCAAATGAAAGCCCAATTTGTCCTGGAAAAAACGCGGTATAATCCACCCGGATGTACAAAGTAGTTGCGATGATACGGACGGTTTTACTAACACATGTCAATGTTGCAAAATTGTGCTTAGGCATTTAGATTTGTTTTACCCTCAGGAGTGACGGGGTTAAATATCAGATTCAAATGTAATAAATACAAATTTCATTGAGAAAATATATTTATGTATTGAGAAGTAAGGTACTTAAAAAGTCTCAATACAAATAGATGTTGCTTTTCTTCTTTTATATTTATGGGTATTTTATGGTGTAGTTAAAGTGGTTGTAAAGGCTGAAGGTTTTTTTTTTACCCTAATGCATTCTATGCATGAAGGTAGAAACCCCCCCAGCCCCCGCAATACTTACCTGAGCCACGTCTCAATCCAGCGCTGTGTATGTAGGAAATCGTGGATGTCTGGTCACCCTACCCTATTGTCCTCTTTGGCCCCAAACCTGGGATGTCTGGTCACTCTTTGACCCCTAATTCACCAAAGTATGTAGGAAACAGGGGGTGTCAGGTCACCTTACCCTATTGTCCTCTTTGGCCCCAAACCTGGGACGTCTGGTCACTCTTGCCTATTGTCCTCTTTGACCCCTAATTCACCAAAGTATGTAGGAAACAGGGGGGGTCTGGTCACCTTACCCTATTGTCCTCTTTGACCCCAAACCTGGGACGTCTGGTCACTCTTGCCTATTGTCCTCTTTGACCCCTAATTCACCAAAGTATGTAGGAAACAGGAGGCGTCTGGTCACCTTACCCTATTGTCCTGTTTAGCCCCTAATTCACTAATGTATATAGGAAACCGTGAATGTCTGCTCACCCTACCCCCTTGTCCTCTGTCCCAAACCTGGGACATGTGATCACCCTTCCTATTGTCCTCTTTACCCCTAATTCACCAAAGTATATAGGAAACTGGAGACACCTGGTCACCTTAACCTATTGTCCGCTTTGGCCCCAGTTCACCAATGCATATAGGAAACCAGGGATGTCTGGTCACTCTACCCTATTGTCCATTTTGGTTCCCAATTCACCAAATTATGTAGGAAACCGGGGACATCTGGTCACCTTACCCTATCGTCCTATTTTGCCCCTAATTCATCAATGTATATAGAAAACCTGGGACCTCTGGCCACCCTACCCTATTGTCTTCTTTGGCCCCAAACCTGGGACGACTGGTCACCCTACCCTATTGTCCGTTTTGGCCACTAATTCACTAAAGTATATAGGAAACCGGGAACGTCTGGTCACCTTACCCTATTGTCCTATTTGTCCCCTAATTCACCAACGTATATAAAAAAAACCTGGGACCTCTGGTCACCCTACTCTATTGTCTTCTTTGGCCCCAAACCTGGGACGTCTGGTCACCCTACCCTATTGCTCGCTTTGGTCACTAATTCACTATAGTATATAGAAAGCCTGGGGCGTCTTCTCACTATCCTATTGGCCTCTTTGTCCCTAAACCTGGTTTGTCTGATCACCCTACCCTATTGTCCGCTTTGGCCCCTAATTCACCAATGTATATAGGAACCTGGGGATGTCTGGTCACCCTACCCTATTGTCCTGTTTGGCCTCTTTGTCCCCAAATCTGGAATATCTGGTCACCTTACCCTATTGTTCTCTTTGGCCACTAATTCACTAAAGTAGGAAACTGGGGATGTCTAGTCACCTTACCCTATTGTCCGCTCTGGCCATAAATTCACCATATTATATAGGAAGCCTGGGGCGTCTTGTCACTCTATCCTATTGTCCTCCTTGTCCTCTTTTTCCCCAAACCTGGTTTGTCTGATCCCCCTACCCTATTGTCCTGTTTGGCCTCTTTGTCCCCAGATCTGGGATGTCTGGTCACCCTACTCTATTGTCCTCTTTGGCCACTAATTCACTAAAATATATAGGAAACCCAGGACTTCTGGTCACCTTACCCTATTGTCCGCTGTGGCCATAAATTCACCATATTATATAGGAAGCCTGGGGCGTCTTGTCACTCTATCCTATTGTCCTTTTTGTCCCCAAACCTGGTTCATCTGATCCCCCTACCCTATTGTCCTGTTTGGCCTCTTTGTCCCCAGATCTGGGATGTCTGATCAACCATACCCTATTGTCCTCTTTGGCCCCTAATTCAGCAGAGTTCTGGTCAATAGTACGCATGGTAAGAAACAAACTGACACAGAAGGGCAGACCCTAGAGAGCTAACTGATACCCAAATCATTGGCAATAGGCCTACTCTTGATAATTCCATCACCGCTTCATTTGCAACATTTGTAACAGAAAAGGAAGAAGCCAACTGTCTTCCCTACAATATACCAACCAACCTGTTTTCTAGTTTAATGCAATCTGCGTAGACAGTTGCATTTGACCTTTTAACGTATTTAGTGAAACACACTCAAGCGATAAAAAAAGGAATTAGCTAGCTGAAAATAACTTTACCTGTCATAATTTGATGAGTCAGGATAAATACGAACTGGGTAATTCCCAAGCACAAACCTGCTCGTCTTCTTTAAAGTCAATGGGCCAAAGAGCACTGCAGGAATTCAAGATATACACAGCACCCAGACGCATTCATGTTTGAAATGTATGTCATGCCGCAGCATTTATTACAGGAAAAAGTCTGTGCATTTTTAAAGTTGTAGACTCTGCAGACCATTGAGGCCAAACGCAAGACATCTTCAGCACAAGATCAAACCTGGATGTCCCCAGTCACGCTGTGTCTCTGCGATTCTCGTGGAACTAGCCCCATGCACACTAAGGCTAGGTTCACATACATGCGGTGCGGTACATCCCATGTGATTCGCACAGGAACCGCACCGCATTCCTGTGCAAATCACATGCGATTTGTGTGCTCACATGCAGGGGCGGACTGACAACTCATGGGGCCTCCGGGCAATAGGGGATCATGGGGCCCCTGTGTCCTTGCCCACACTTGAAGCACACCCAAAAAAGCCTATTAAAAAGGTACCAGGGGCATTTTATGGGGCCCCCTACTGATCCCGGGCCCTCGGGCAGTGCCCGAGTGCTCGAATGGTCACTCCGCCCCTGCTCACATGTGATTATGTATGGCTCAAACCCGCACCAAAAAGGCGCAGGACCCTTTTTTAGGTCCGCACTAGAATCGGAATGCATGGGTATTCACACCTATGCGATCCAATTCTGCACATCGCACCGCGTTTTGCAGACCGCTTTTGGCGTGTTGTAACTTAACATACACACCCGCATCGGTTCGCATGAACGGGCTGCGATTCTGATGCGGTGCGGAATTCGCAAATCTAGCTGCATGGCTGCTCGCTGCATCTGTTGGCACATAAGGCTGGGTTCACACTGATGCGAATTCCGGACCGCATGAGTGTGAACCCAGCCTTATGTGCCAACAGCTGCAGCGAGCAGCCATGCAGCTAGATTTGTACCCCCTACAATTCGATGGCCAGCGACACCCTTGTGCATATGTTACCACTCGTATGAACGGTGGATTGAGAATGGAGCATTTGACCGTCTCTGGGCTCAGACACGTTGCGTCCAGGGCTGGCACTTCTGGACGCGTTCAAACTAGAAACAGCTATTGGTCCAGTTTGTAAGCTGCTGCATGCAGATACAGGGGTTTAGCCACATCTGACCGCAGTCGCATAGTCGCCTATGTGAATGAGGCCTCAGGGCTCTTTCACACTGGTGGCTAGGGGGTGATAAAAAAGGCATCTGAGTTGCGATTTTACTGCGAGTTCTAACATCACTGCCTGACAGGGCTGTACATATGATGCGGCATATTTAACTCAGGCTGTAGAGCTTAATAGGTGGTGCCACCTGTCAAACTTGGCCATGTGTTCAATGGGGTCGGACCGCATCCGGGAATGAAACACGATTTGTGTGCGGTCCGATTGGAGCCATACATACACACCCGCAGCGGTTCGCATGAACGGGGTGTGATTCTAATGCAGTGCGGAAGTGTGAAACCGGGCTTATACTGGCTTTTGAAATTTACAAATGCTGGAGTTTAGAAGTTGGCACTGGGAATCATTTTTGGAAAGATATATAGTGCAATTTATATACAGGTCTATAGATCAGACCAAAATGAGGGACAAATGAGGATGAAAGAGGGACAGAGGGACTTTGTTTCAAATCAGGGACAGTCCCTCGAAATTAGGGACAGTTGGGAGCTATGCAAAAGGGGCCTGAAGTTGCTCTTTAAAGTAGCTTGATTGCACATTCAATGCATTAAAGTAATGAAAAGGTCCCAGTACTTTTACTATCTGATCTTTGTCCCCAAATACTTGTCCTTGTCAGAGCTTCCAAGTCCAGAAACCATCAGCCCCGCTTCCTGCACTTTTTGGATCCTCTGCAGATATTGAGGGAAGCAAAGCGGTAGGCTGCTGGGAAGAAGAGTGCAGGGGCCTGGCTCATCAATAGATGCACACAGCTCGGCTCCGGAATCAGCTTGGTTCTCTTTAACGCACGACTAGTTAATGTAAGGTGACCAGATTTTTTAAATGAAATCTGGGGACACCCTACTAGCATGCAATGAGTGCTACACCAAATGTGGGGTGGGGCCAGGTTGTGCTAACAGTGGGAGGGGCTTAAAGGGGTGTGGTATAATTATTCCTGAGCCTACTTGGCTGTGGGTTAAGGCTCACGTGTGCACTGCAGGTCACTGTAAGGGGCAAGCCAGCAAATAATCCATAGCCCTACCTCGCGCAGCGAAGTCTGCACAAGCTGAGGGGAGGGGCTGGGAAGACCATATAATATTGGTGCCGTCAAGAGCGGATATAGTGAATGCGGGGTCCGGGAAGAGCGGATATAGTGAATGCGGGGTCCGGGGAGGGCGGATATAGTGAATGCGGGGTCCGGGGAGGGCGGATATAGTGAATGCGGGGTCCGGGGAGAGGGGATATAGTGAATGCGGGGCCCGGGGAGAGCGGATATAGTGAATGTGGGGTCCGGGGAGAGCGGATATAGTGAATGCGGGGTCCGGGGAGAGCGGATATAGTGAATGCGGGGTCCGGGGAGAGCGGATATAGTGAATGCGGGGTCCGGGGAGAGCGGATTTAGTGAATGCGGGGTCCGGGGAGAGCGGATATAGTGAATGCGGGGTCCGGGGAGAGCGGATATAGTGAATGCGGGGTCCGGGGAGAGCGGATATAGTGAATGCGGGGTCCGGGGAGA
>NW_028319330.1:310000-340582 GCF_062004578.1 Staurois parvus
TGGGGGATATCTGTACCGTCCTGACATTTGGGGGATATCTGTACCGTCCTGACATTTGGGGGATATCTGTACCGTCCTGACATTTGGGGGATATCTGTACCGTCCTGACATTTGGGGGATATCTGTACCGTCCTGACATTTGGGGGATATCTGTACCCTCCTGACATTTGGGGGATATCTGTACCCTCCTGACATTTGGGGGATATCTGTACCCTCCTGACATTTGGGGGATATCTGTACTGTTCTGACATTTGGGGGATATCTGTACTGTCCTGACATTCTTGGACCTCAAGAAATTAGATTGGCTGTCGGTACTTCAGGACTGATCAATATTCAGATCTATACCATAGTTTGTGAACTCTATAACTTTCCTACAAACTAAATAATACATCCTAATTTGGGTTATTTTCACCAAAGACATGTAGCAGAATACATCTCGGCCTAAATTTATGAAGAACAATTATTTATTTGCAAACTTATAACAGAAACAAAGAAAAACGTTTTTTTTTTCAAAATTTTCGGTCTTTTTTTGTTAATTTAGCAAAAAATAAAAACCCCAGCGGTGATTAAATACCACCAAAAGAAAGCTCTAGTTGTGTGAAGAAAATGATAAAATTTTAGTTTGGGTACAATGTTGCATGACCGCGCAATTGTCATTCAAAGCGTGAGAGCGCTGAAACCTGAAAAATGGCCTGGGCAGGAAGGGGTAAAATTACCCGGTATGGAAGAGGTTAAGGAAGTACCCCATAGAACTCCATTCCATAGACCATTCCAGATGTTTTTTTTCAGTTCACCCTAAACTAAAAAGAAGAAAAAGTTTTGTCTGGTGTTGGGCTTATCAGCTAAATATCTGGCAGCTCCTCGGCCCGACTTTCCAGCTCTCTGCTGGTTCCAGGGGCATCCTCCTCCTCACTTACACAGAGACTTCACTGTCCTGGAAGCAGGATCCAGCCCATATCACCCCCACCTTCCCCAATCAGAGATCTGTTTTATCCGCTCCATGCCTCTGCACATCTGTGTCCCCGAATCCTTTTTATTTATTTCAGGTACTTATATAGCGCCGTCAATTTACGTAGCGCTTTACATATATATTGTACATTCACATCAGTCCCTAACCCTCAAGGGGTGTACAATCTAAGGTCCCTAACCCTCAAGGGGTGTACAATCTAAGGTCCCTAACCCTCGGGGTGTACAATCTAAGGTCCCTAACCCTCAAGGGGTGTACAATCTAAGGTCCCTAACCCTCTAGGGGTGTACAATCTAAGGTCCCTAACCCTCAAGGGGCGTACAATCTAAGATCCCTAACCCTCAAGGGGTGTACAATCTAAGGTCCCTAACCCTCAAGGGGCGTACAATCTAAGGTCCCTAACCCTCAAGGGGTGTACAATCTAAGGTCCCTAACCCTCAAGGGGCGTACAATCTAAGGTCCCTAACCCTCAAGGGGCGTACAATCTAAGGTCCCTAACCCTCAAGGGGCGTACAATCTAAGGTCCCTAACCCTCAAGGGGCGTACAATCTAAGGTCCCTAACCCTCAAGGGGCGTACAATCTAAGGTCCCTAACCCTCAAGGGGCGTACAATCTAAGGTCCCTAACCCTCAAGGGGCGTACAATCTAAGGTCCCTAACCCTCAAGGGGCGTACAATCTAAGGTCCCTAACCCTCAAGGGGCGTACAATCTAAGGTCCCTAACCCTCAAGGGGGCGTACAATCTAAGGTCCCTAACTCACATTCATACATACACATACTAGGGACAATGTAGACAGGAGCTAGTTCACCTCCCAGCATGTCTTTGGAATGTGGGAGGAAACCTACGCAGGCACAGGGAGAACATGCAAACTCCAGGCAGGTGGTGCCGTGGTTGGGATTTTTAAACCAATAACGAGACTTTTCTGACTTTCTCAGATCTGCGGCACCCAAGATGAAACGTGTTCCCGGATGAGCAAGGACAGGGATGGCCAGAGTCCCGGGAACAAACAAGGAAGACAGCGACCCCCCCGGAGAGGTGGTGGATGAGTTCACCTTCCCTGGAGATCAACAACAACTGCTGAAGGATAGTCAAGCCCAAGTAAAGATCTTGTTCCCGGTGGTGTTTACAGTATTGCAGTCGTTGGAAACTGTCAACTATGACCGCAGAGCCGAGCAGAAGTTGCCGGGGAGAATATGGGTGCAGCTCAAAGGCAAACAGGAGGCCGTGCACAAAGCCAAGGTAGGGCGGCGAGATAGGGTCACCTCTTCCATGCTGGAACGAATTGTAATTGGTAAAATTCACAATCGATGCGTTTTAGTGGTTTCAGGTTGGATATGTATTTTTATTACGTCATAAACATACATATCATTGTTACATAGTTAGTCTGGCTGAAAAAAGACAAAAGTCCATCCAGTTCAACCATTAGTCCTCATGCACACTTGGCGCTTTTATAGCGGCTGTTTTTGGCGTTTGATATTTTTTTTTCTACAGTCGATATACCACCCAGCATGTTATCCTATGTGTCCGTACACACACAGGCTGTAATTATTTATTTCAGGTACTTATATAGCGCCATCAATGTACGCAGCACTTTACATATATATTGTACATTCACATCAGTCCCTAACCCTCAAGGGGTGTACAATCTAAGGTCCCTAACTCTCAAGGGGTGTACAATCTAAGGTCCCTAACCCTCAAGGGGTGTACAATCTAAGGTCCCTAACCCTCAAGGGGCGTACAATCTAAGGTCCCTAACCCTCAAGGGGTGTACAATCTAAGGTCCATAACCCTCAAGGGGTGTACAATCTAAGGTCCCTAACCCTCAAGGGGTGTACAATCTAAGGTCCCTAACCCTCAAGGGGCGTACAATCTAAGGTCCTTAACCCTCAAGGGGGGTACAATCTAAGGTCCCTAACCCTCAAGGGGCGTGCAATCTAAGGTCCCTAACCCTCAAGGGGGGTACAATCTAAGGTCCCTAACCCTCAAGGGGCGTACAATCTAAGGTCCTTAACCCTCAAGGGGCGTGCAATCTAAGGTCCCTAACCCTCAAGGGGCGTACAATCTAAGGTCCCTAACCCTCAAGGGGCGTACAATCTAAGGTCCCTAACCCTCAAGGGGCGTACAATCTAAGGTCCCTAACCCTCAAGGGGCGTACAATCTAAGGTCCCTAACCCTCAAGGGGCGTACAATCTAAGGTCCCTAACTCACAGTCATACATACACATACTAGGGACAATTTAGACAGGATCCAATTCACCTACCAGCATGTCTTTGGAGTGTAGGAGGAAACCGGAGTACCCGGAGGAAACCCACGCAGGCACAGGGAGAACATGCAAACTCCAGCCAGGTGGTGCCGTGGTTGGGATTCGAACCAACGACCCTAGTACTGCCAGGCGGAAGTGCTAACCATTTATCCACTGTGCTGCCCAAAGTAATCAATGTTTTTTGCCGGTTTTTCCTACAGCCAGTAAACCCCCCAGCATGTTATCCTATGTCTCCGTACACACATAGACTGGAATCAACGTTTTTTGGGTGGGACGTTTTTTGGCAGAAAAAAAACCCCCAAATTAGTGTGTTTCTAGAGGAGTTTTTTAGCTGTAAAAACGCTCTAGCGCGGTAAAACGCCGCAAACCGGCGTTTTTGGACTTTTTTTTGACCAAAAAAAAAATAATCGCCACAAAACAGCACCGCGTTTTAGGTGCCATGGACAATAATAGTTGCATAGTTAGTCTGGCTGAAAAAAGTCCATCCAGTTCAACCATTAAAAAAAAAAAAAGTTATAATCCGACACCCACAGTTGATCCAGAGGAAGGCAAAAAAAATCCAGCAAAGCACGATCCAATTTGCTCCTGTAGGGACTGGTATCAGCGTTTTTTGGTCTTTGATGTTTTTTCCTACAGCCAGTAAACCCCCCCAGCATGTTATCCTATGTCTCCGTACACACACAGACTGGAATCAACGTTTTTTGGGTGGGACGTTTTTTGGCAGAAAAAAAACCCCAAACTAGTGTGTTTCTAGAGGAGTTTTTTTTAGCTGTAAAAACGCTCTAGCGCGGTAAAACGCAGCAAACCGGCGCTTTTGGACTTTTTTTGACCAAAAAAAAAATAATTTTTTGGTCAAAAAAATGCTAAAACCTGGGAAAATGCCACTAAATGCTTCTGCAAAAACACTACAAAAACCTGAATGGGGCTGCGGTCACCATGCGTACATTAGATCATGCATCACATGATCCTCTCTCATGCTTCACCAGCTGCAGTCATGTGACTGACAATACTTTCAATTATATTGCTGGTTTCCCCAAACATTCTTTTATCACCAACATAATCAGTGCCATGTCCGCATGTCTGTGCAATGCACGGCTCCTGCACAGCAGAACACATTACAGCGGGGCTTGACAAATATTCTTTGAATCTAAGAGCCAGATAAAAAAAGTTAGGAGCCAGATTTTTTTTTCTAGCGTAGTGTGGGTTGTCAGCACCTGGGGCAAGGCGACTTTTGGACGACAAGCGATTTGCCGTGCGATAATCGCCACAAAACAGCACCACGTTTTAGGTGCCGTTGACAATAACAGTTACATAGTTAGTCTGGCTGAAGAAAGTCCATCCAGTTCAGCCATTAAAAAAATAAAAAGTTATAATCCGACACCCGCAGTTGAAAAAAAAAAATCCAGCAAAGCACGATCCATATTGCTCCTGCAGGGGAAAACAATTCCTTCCTGATCCCCCAAGAGGCACCTAATGGCACTTGAACCTGCGTTTCGCGATCACAGCGATTCTGCCGCAATCCCGACATGCCCAGGTGTGAATGGAGCCACCTTGGGTCACACATCTGCGATTCTGGATGTGTTTTCCAACATGTAATAATAGTTACATAGTCTGGCTGAAAAAAGACAAAAGTCCATCCAGTTCAACCATTTAAAATAAATAAATAAAATCCTACACCCACAGTGGATCCAGAGGAAGGCAAAAAACCCAGCAAAGCACGATCCAATTTGCTCCTGCAGGGGAAAAAATTCCTTCCTGATCCCCCGAGAGGCAATCGGATATTCCCTGGATCACCTTTCCCTATAAATGTTATATCCAGTTATATTCTGTGTATCTAAGAAGGAATCCAGGACTTTCCTACAGCAATCCACTGAGCTGGCCACAACCAACTCTTCAGGGAGTCTATTCCACATTCTCACAGCTCTTACTGTGAAGAAACCTTTCCGTGTTTGGAGATTACATTTCTTTTCCTCCAGAAGTCCAGGTATCCAACCTGACAACACTAAAACGTACTTACATTATAAGAGAAAACAAAAGAGGGCGCACTCTCCTCCTGCATTACCGCGATGAAAAATGTTTACCAAAAAGTAGGTAACAAATGCTTACTCACAAAAAGACCATAAAACAGGCATGGAGCCAGTTCTTTCAGTCCCAGACAACAAGGGTCCTGTCTCAACAACCGCCCGGCTGGAAAAACTGCTGCGTTTCGGGTGACGCACTCCTTTCCTCAGAGCTAAGACAGCCGGAGGTGCCCATAGGTGCCCATAGATGGGCTATCACCACACCCACTCTGTAAAAGAGGTGACAAGGGCGGAGCCCAACCAGGGACCGCCCAACATCTATGCCCCGCAGCTGTTGGAATGCCTGGACAAAAACTAAGGCTAGATTCACATCTGTGCGGGTGGTGCAGCTGTGGATCCGCATAAAAATCCGTGCAGCCGCACCACCCGCACAGAGGAATGCCGACCCGCGGGCGGGTGCCATTAATTCTAATGGCAGGCCGCGAAAACTGGAAATCGCAACCGTACTGGGAACTGAGGTTCCCGTGCGGGCTGCCGTTTCCAAAGAAGTGCCGGGACTTCTTCCCTTCGTGTCCCGGAGCACGGGAGTCCATTCAAATGATTGGGCTCTCGTGCTCACGCAAAACGCGGAACGCACACGTGAACCGGGGCTAAAACATAAGCAATTACCAGTCTTTACAGTTTTTGTCGAGGCATTCCAACAGCTGCGGGGCATAGATGATGGGCGGCGGCTTTAGTTTGAAGGCGCCACAAGGTTAAAGCGTTTTTTTTTTTTTTTTTTTTTTTTTCCACCCTTTTTGTCATGTTTACCATTATTATCAAAAGTGAAAGTAAAAGAAAACCTCACATTTTGGGTTGTCCCCAGAAAAGTAATAGAGGGGGAAATTTTCCAATGGGGACACTAGTTCTGGTGAACTTGGGGGTCAGTAGAACTATGGGCAAAACTTTTTTTTTTTTCACAACACCTGTCAGATTTTTAGCACCATCTGTGTCATTGTGGAGATTTCCCTTCACTTCCTGTCCCAGAGCCAAAACAGAAAGTGAGACTAAATCCCTGCAAATTAAGGGAAATCCTTAGAGACCCCCAAGTCTCGCCTTGACTATTGTAACTCCCTCCTCATTGGCCGACCTCATCGCAGGCTATCCCCTCTTCAGTCTATCATGAATGCTGCTGCCAGACTCATCCACCTTACTAACCATTCTGTATCAGTCATTCCCCTCTGCCAATCCCTCCACTGGCCTCCACTCCGTGTCCTCCACCCCTCTCTGCCAATGCCTCCACTGACCTCCATTCAGTGTCCTCCACCCCTCTCTGCCAATCCCTCCACTGACCTCCACTCAGTGTCCTCCACCCCTCTCTGCCAATCCCTCCACTGACCTCCACTCCGTGTCCTCCACCCCTCTCTGCCAATCCCTCCACTGACCTCCACTCCGTGTCCTCCACCCCTCTCTGCCAATCCCTCCACTGACCTCCACTCCGTGTCCTCCACCCCTCTCTGCCAATCCCTCCACTGGCCTCCACTCCGTGTCCTCCACCCCTCTCTGCCAATCCCTCCACTGGCCTCCACTCCGTGTCCTCCACCCCTCTCTGCCAATGCCTCCACTGACCTCCATTCAGTGTCCTCCACCCCTCTCTGCCAATCCCTCCACTGACCTCCACTCCGTGTCCTCCACCCCTCTCTGCCAATCCCTCCACTGACCTCCATTCAGTGTCTTCCACCCCTCTCTGCCAATCCTTCCACTGGCCTCCATTCAGTGTCCTCCACCCCTCTCTGCCAATCCCTCCTCTGGCCTCCATTCAGTGTCCTCCACCCCTCTCTGCCAATCCCTTCACTGGCTTATTATTGCCCAACGGATAAAATTCAAAACACTAACAATAACGTATAAAGCCATTTATAACTCCGCCCCAAATTACATCACCGATTTTGTCTCCAAATACCACCCAAACCTCCTCTCCTCGCACAACCACCTACTCTCTAGCTCCCTTGTCTCCTCCTCCCATGCTCATCTCCAGGACTTCTCCAGAACTTCCCCCATCCTCTGGAACTCTCTACCCCAATTTATCAGACTATCGCCTACTCTGCTCACTTTTAGGCGATCTCTGAAAACTTCTCTTCAGGGAAGCCTATCCTGCCCTCAGCTAATAATGGAATCTTCTACTCTTCCAACCAGTCCATCCCCCACAGTTATTACCTTTTGTACCACTAGCCCCTCCCTCCTAGATTGTAAGCTCCCAGGATCAGGGCCCTCCTATCCCTCTTGTATTGAACTGTATTGTTGCTGTATTGTCTCCCGTTATATTGTAAAGCGCTGAGCAAACTGTTGGTGCCATAAATCCTGTATAATAATAATAATATATAAATCCTGTATAATAATAATAATATATAAATCCTGTATAATAATAAGTCACCAGAACTGGTGTCCCCATTGGAAGATTTCCCCTCTATTATTTTCTGGGGAAAACCCAAAATTTGAGATTTTCTTTTACTTTCACTTTCAATGCTAACGGTAAACAGAACGAATAGAGAGGGGGGAATCGGACAGCAATAAAAACTGACGGGGGTTCTGATCCCTCTCCGCTCCATCCAAAATTAAAAAAAAAAAAAAAAAAAGTCTTGCCTATAGTTGTACTTTAAAGTGATTAAAAACCCAAAATATTTTTATTATTATTAAACTGGCCCAAAATAGTAAAAAAAAATTAAATTCAGCTGTATATTTCTTGCTACTACCATAATCTACCACCAAAGAACAACCCAAAATAAATTCCTCTGCTCCTGATGATCGCAGCGATACCACAGATGTGTATATTTTTTATTGTTTGTACCCGTAGTATAGCCCAAAAATGATGTTGCGCGGTTTGTTTTTTTATCCTACCTAAAAAAAACACTGATAATTTAAAAAAAAAAAAAAACTCGTCTGACATTTACTGACCCTGACCTTTGACCCTTACTTGTACCTTGTACCTTTTTTCTTTTCTATTTTTTTTTTTTTTTTTAATTACTATTATTTTATTTTATTTTTTTTACACAGGCTTTTGCTTGTTTACATCTCTCTGCATTTGAGAGAGATACTATGCACAGTTGACTGATCACAGTGATAGCCAATCAGAGGATATCACAGCTATCAGGTGACTCGGGACCGGGTGTCCCGGGTTCTTATCATTCGCAGGGGATGCAGGCATCCTGGTGACAGCCTGGAATTGCACAGAGTGGCCCCGATCCTCCTCTTCTCAGGTACCCCACAGGCACTCCTGGCTCCACGATAGAAGGACACTTTTCATTGTGGTACGTCTGCAGTCCCGATCCCGAGCTGTGCTGCCTGTATCCATAGACACAGGCAGCGCGTCTTGCCCCCCCCACTCCCTACTCACAGGATTGGACTGCCAATGGCTTCTGCTGCCTTAGTAACGCCTGTGAGACCGGGAAATGAGAGGAGAGAGCGGCTGCAGGCAGGCACAGTGCTGGACTGACTGAGGGTTTAGGTAAGTATAAGGGATGGGGGGTATGATGCTTTAAATGCAAGTAATGCATTGCGGGGGGGGCAAACTGGCTGCCCTCCAGCTGTTGCAAAACTTGTTGAGAAATAGGTTTGGTAATGGGGACTACGTTCTTCGGGATCGTAGGGAGCTGCTTTTTGTTTGATGAGGACCGGGTTAGGGCTGATTTTTTGGCTTCCGGCTCCAATCTTCTCTTCATTATCTGATCTCTGCAAACCACAAACAATTCAATAGAACTAAAAAGAATCTGAGGAAGAAGGCAACTCCGTGCTAAAAGAAAAATAGCCGTCTAAGGGTACAGAGGAGCAACCCCACAAGCATAGGGAGGAAATCTTCCAATGGGGACACCCATTCAGGTGACATTCAACAGGGAATTTCCCTTCACTTCCTGTTGGGTTTCTGGCACAGGAAGTGAACAAAAATCTCCCAAAAAGGACAGAAAAAAAAAGAACCTGTCACCACAATGCACTGTCTGAATAATCTATATCAGGCGTGTCAAACTGGTGGCCCTCCAGCTGTTGTAAAACTACAAGTCCCATCATGCCTCTGCCTTTGGGAGTCGTGCTTGTAACTGTCAATCTTTCAATGCCTCATGGGACTTGTAGTTGGCAACAACTGGAGGGCCGCCAGTGTGACACCCGTGCATTTCAGGTACTTGTATAGCGCCGTCAATGTACGCAGTGCTTTACATATATATTGTACGTTCACATCAGTCCCTAACCCTCAAGGGGTGTACAATCTAAGGTCCCTAACTCACATTCATACATACACATACTAGGGACAATACAGACAGGATCCAATTCACCTACCAGCATGTCTTTGGAGTGTGGGAGGAAACTGGAGTACCTGGAGGAAACCCACGCAGGCACAGAGAGAGCATGCAAACTCCATGCAGGTGGTGCCACTTTACATATAGTACATTCCCATCAGTCCCTAACCCTCAAGGGGCGTACAATCTAAGGTCCCTAACCCTCAAGGGGCGTACAATCTAAGGTCCCTAACCCTCAAGGGGCGTACAATCTAAGGTCCCTAACCCTCAAGGGGCGTACAATCTAAGGTCCCTAACCCTCAAGGGGCGTACAATCTAAGGTCCCTAACCCTCAAGGGGCGTACAATCTAAGGTCCCTGACCCTCAAGGGGTGTACAATCTAAGGTCTCTAACCCTCAAGGGGTGTACAATCTAAGGTCCTTAACCCTCAGGGGGTGTACAATCTAAGGTCCCTAACCCTCAAGAGGCGTACAATCTAAGGTCCCTAACCCTCAAGGGGTGTACAATCTAAGGTCCCTAACCCTCAAGGGGTGTACAATCTAAGGTCCCTAACCCTCAAGGGGTGTACAATCTAAGGTCCCTAACCCTCAAGGGGCGTACAATCTAAGGTCCCTAACCCTCAAGGGGCGTACAATCTAAGGTCCCTAACCCTCAAGGGGCGTACAATCTAAGGTCCCTAACCCTCAAGGGGTGTACAATCTAAGGTCCCTAACCCACATTCATACATACACATACTAGGGCCAATATAGACAGGAGCCAATTCACCTCCCAGCATGTCTTTGGAGTACCTGGGGGAAACCCACGCAGGCACAGAGAGAGCATGCAAACTCCAGGCAGGTGGTGCCGTGGTTGGGATTCGAACCAATGACCGGAGTACTGCCAGGTGGAAGTGCTAACCACTTAGCCACTTTGCTGCCCTGGCATTCCATCCTTCTAGGTCCGTCTCATCGGTTTCTATTTACAGCGACTGCTTTTCAGTTCTCCAGTGTGACGGCAGCAGGAGTGTCTCAGCTGCTTATCTCCCACATTCCCCACCAGATCATCCAGCGCTGGCCTGTTCACTCTTTGCTCAGCTATTGTAGCTCGTCAACGGCTGACTGCTCTGGGAGGAATTGGGAGATGCTGAACCTGTGTGACAAGGCTGGCTGTGACATCGTTGTCCTCAGACGGGTCTCTTTGTCACCTTCTGTTGTTTCGCAGATGTCAGAAGCACGCCTTTTTTTTTTTTTTTGTCTTTTTTTTTATCATAGGCCATATAACGTACAAACAACATTTGTCACCTTTTATATTTAGTGGCGATTCTGTTTTTCAATGTCTACGTCTATTAAATGTTAATGTGTTTGCAGGAATCCATGTGACTGATTTGCAATAAATCGGTTACTTTTAGGGCGTGTTCACACCGCAGAGCATGCGTAAATGTGCTGCTAATGCACATGCGTTTGTGCGACATTTACGCGCATTGAAGCTCTGCAGCAGTCCATTGCTAATATGCATTGCAGTGGTTTGTTTTTTTGTATTTTTAATGGGACTGGACCACTAACTGCTAGAATTTTCTTGTCTTGCACGATATAATCCACTGCCTTTGATATCTTATACTGAAGAGTTCTACGGCTCGGTTCACATCTGTGCGGGTGGTGCCCCACAAAATCCGTTCAGCCGCACACCCCCCGCACAGAGGAATGCGGACCCGCGGGTGGGTGCCACTAGTTCTAATGGCAGGCTGCCCGCGCTGGAAATCGCAACCGTACTGGGAACCGAGGGACTTCTTTCCCTGCGTGTCTCGGGGCACGGGAGTCCATTCAAATGAGTGGGCTCTCATGCCCATGCAAAATATGGACAGCAGGAATGCGGATATGTGAACCGGGGTAAAAGTGATTAGTAAAGGTAACTTTTTTTTTTTTAATAACAAACAACATGATATTCTTACCTGCTCTGTGCAGTGGTTTTGCACAGAGCAACCCTGATCCTCCTTTTCTGGTCCCCCATTAGAGCTCCTGGCTTCTCCTCCCTGCTGGAGCTCCTGGCTCCTCCCCCCTGCTGAGTGCCCCTATAACAAGCTGCTTGCTGTGGGGACACTCATGCAGGCCTGTTCCTGAGTCGCGGTCTCTGTCCATTGACACACAGATCGTGGCTTGGCTCCACCCCTGCTCCCTCCTCACTGGCTGTGATTGACAGCAGCAGGAACCAATGTAATTGTTTTGTTTTTTTGTTTTTTTTTTTTTTAAATAACAAACATGATATTCTTACCTGCTCTGTGTAATGGTTTTGCACAGAGCAGCCCCGATCCTCCTTTTCTGAGTCCCCTGTCAGAGCTCCTGGCTCCTCCCCCCTGCTGAGTTCCCCCATAACAAGCTGCTTGCTGTGGGGCCACTCATGCAGGCCTGTTCCTGAGTCGCGGTCTGTGTCCATTGACACACACACTGTGGCTTGACCCCACCCCTGCTCCCTCCTCACTGGCTGTGATTGACAGCAGCGGGAGCTAATGTAATTTTTTTTTTAAATAACAAACATGATATTCTTACCTGCTCTTTTCAGTGGTTTTGCACAGAGTAGCCCCAATCCTCCTTTTCTGTGTCCCCCGCTGGAGCTTCTGGCTCCCTGGCTTGCTGAGTGCCCCTATAACAAGCTGCTTGCTGTGGGGACACTCATGCAGGTCTGTTCCTGAGTCACGGTCTGTCCATTGACACACAGCGTGGCTTGGCCCCACCCCTGCTCCCTCCTCACTGGCTGTGATTGACAGCAGCAGGAACCAATGTAATTGTGTTTTTTTTTTTTTTTTTTTTAAATAACAAACAACATGATATTCTTACCTGCTCTGTGTAATGGTTTTGCACAGAGCAGCCTCAATCGTCCTTTTCTGGGTCTCCTGCCGGAGCTTCTGGCTCCTCCCCCCTTCTGAGTGCCCCCATAACAAGCTGCTTGCTGTGGGGACACTCATGCAGGCCTGTTCCTGAGTCACAGTCTGTCCATTGACACACACAGTGTGGCTTGGCCCCACCCCTATTCCCTCCTCACTGGCTGTGATTGACAGCAGCGGGAGCTAATGTAATTTTTTTTTTAAATAACAAACATGATATTCTTACCTGCTCTTTTCAGTGGTTTTGCACAGAGTAGCCCCAATCCTCCTTTTCTGTGTCCCCCGCTGGAGCTTCTGGCTCCTCGGCTTGCTGAGTGCCCCTATAACAAGCTGCTTGCTGTGGGGACACTCATGCAGGTCTGTTCCTGAGTCACGGTCTGTCCATTCACACAGCGTGGCTTGGCCCCACCCCTGCTCCCTCCTCACTGGCTGTGATTGACAGCAGCAGGAACCATTGTAATTTTTTTTTTTATTAAATAACAAACAACATGATATTCTTACCTGCTCTGTGTAATGGTTTTGCACAGAGCAGCCTCAATCGTCCTTTTTTGGGTCTCCTGCTGGAGCTCCTGGCTCCTCCCCCCTTCTGAGTGTCCCCATAACAAGCTGCTTGCTGTGGGGACACTCATGCAGGTCTGTTCCTGAGTCGCGGTCTGTGTCCATTGACACACAGAGCGTGGCTTGGCTCCACCCCTGCTCCCTCCTCACTGGCTGTGATTGACAGCAGCGGGAGCCAATGTAATTTTTTTTTAAATAACAAGCAACATGATATTCTTACCTGCTCTGTGTAATGGTTTTGCACAGAGCAGCCCCGATCCTGCTTTTCTGAGTCCCCTGCCGGAGCTTCTGGCTCCTTCCCCCTGCTGAGTGCCCCCATAACAAGCTGCTTGCTGTGGGGACACTCATGCAGGCCTGTTCCTGAGTTGCAGTCTGTATCCATTGACACACAGAGCGTGGCTTGGCCCCACCCCTGCTCCCTCCTCACTGGCTGTGATTGACAGCAGCGGGAACCAATAGCTTTTGTATTCTGACAGCCAGAGCCAGCAGCTGTCAGAATACTCGAACAGCAGTTGCAGCTGGCTGGCTGTAGTCATGGTTCAGCCAACAATTTTCCAACAGGCTCCTTCAACGAAAGTTGGCTAAACAATCAACCTTTGTAGACTAGAGCGGTGTCGGCAGGACCATTTTGTGGCAGCAGGAATTGGCTGAAATTCGAGCCGGGTATAGACAGCTTAAAGTGATTGTAAAGAGACAAATGTTTTGTTTTTAAAATAATAACCATGTTATACTTACCTGCTCTGCGTAATGGTTTTGCAGCCCCGATCCTCCTCTCAGGTCCCCCGCTGGCACTCCTGGCTTCTCCCCCTTGTTGAGTGCCCCCATAGCAAGCAACGTTTGCTATGGGGACACTCGTGGGCTTGTTCCCGAGCCACGCTCTGTGTCTGTAGACACACAGAGTGTAGCTTGGCCCCACCCCTGCTCCTCCCTCACTGGCTGCATTGGCTCCCTTGGCTCTCTCTGCTGCGTCTGAGCCAATGAGGAGAGAGAGAGTTGCGATGTTGCTTTTGAGTACAGTGCTGGATGAGGATTGTAAGTATAAGGAGGGGGGATGGGATGCACGCAGAACAATTCTTACCTTTATGCTTAGAGTGCCTCCTTTCACATTTGAAGCCTCCTTCAAGTCAGAGCCCCCCCTTCACATCAGAGTCCCCCTTTCCCATCAAAAGCCCCCTATCACATCAGAAGCCCCTTCCCTTTCCCTCAGAGCCCCCTTATCACATTAGAACCCTCTTTCTTTCAGAGCCCCTTTATCATATCAGAACCCCCCTACCTTTCCCTCAGAGCCCCCTTATTACATCAGAACCCCCTCCTTTCCCTCAGAACCCCCTTATAACATCAGAACCCCCTCCTTTCCCTCAGAACCCCCTTATAACATCAGAACCCCCTCCTTTCCCTCAGAACCTCCCTTTCTTTCCCTCTGAGCCTCCTTATCACATGAGAACCCCCTCCTTTCCCTCAGAACCCCCTTATAACATCAGAACCCCCTCCTTTCCCTCAGAACCCCCTTATAACATTAGAACCCCCTCCTTTCCCTCAGAACCCCCTTTTCACATCAGAACCCCCTCCTTTCCCTCAGAACCCCCTTATAACATCAGAACCCCCTCCTTTCCCTCAGAACCCCCTTTTCACATCAGAGCCCCCTCCTTTCCCTCAGAACCCCCTTATAACATCAGAACCCCCTTATAACATCAGAACCCCCTCCTTTCCCTCAGAACCCCCTTTTCACATCAGAACCCCCTCCTTTCCCTCAGAACCCCCTTATAACATCAGAACCCCCTACTTTCCCTCAGAGCCCCCTTTTCACATCAGAGCCCCCTCCTTTCCCTCAGAACCCCCTTATAACATCAGAACCCCCTCCTTTCCCTCAGAACCCCCTTATAACATCAGAACCCCCTCCTTTCCCTCAGAACCCCCTTATAACATCAGAACCCCCTCCTTTCCCTCAGAACCCCCTTATAACATCAGAACCCCCTCCTTTCCATCAGAACCCCCCTTTCTTTCCCTCAGAGCCCTCTTATCACATCAGAACCCTTTTCCCTTCCCTCAAAGCCCCCTTATCACATCAGAACCCCCCCTTCTTTCCCTCAGAGTCCCCTTATCACATCAGAACCCCCCCTTCTTTCCCTCAGAGCCCCCGATCACATCAGAACCCCCCTTCTTTCCCTCAGAGCCCCCTTATCACATCAGAACCCCCTCCTTTCCCTCAGAGCCCCCGATCACATCAGAACCCCCTTCTTTCCCTCAGAGCCCCCTTATCACATCAGAACCCCCTCCTTTCCCTCAGAGCCCCCTTATCACATCAGAACCCCCCCTTCTTTCCCTCAGAACCCCCTTATAACATCAGAACCCCCTACTTTCCCTCAGAACCCCCTTTTCACATCAGAACCCCCTCCTTTCCCTCAGAACCCCCTTATAACATCAGAACCCCCTCCTTTCCCTCAGAACCCCCTTATAACATCAGAACCCCCCTCCTTTCCCTCAGAACCCCCTTATAACATCAGAACCCCCTCCTTTCCCTCAGAACCCCCTTATAACATCAGAACCCCCTCCTTTCCATCAGAACCCCCCTTTCTTTCCCTCAGAGCCCCCTTATCACATCAGAACCCTTTTCCCTTCCCTCAAAGCCCCCTTATCACATCAGAACCCCCCCTTCTTTCCCTCAGAGCCCCCTTATCACATCAGAACCCCCCCTTCTTTCCCTCAGAGCCCCCGATCACATCAGAACCCCCCCTTCTTTCCCTCAGAGCCCCCGATCACATCAGAACCCCCTCCTTTCCCTCAGAGCCCCCTTATCACTTCTGAACCCCCTTCCTTTCCCTCAGAGCCCCCTTATCACATCTGAACCCCCTTCCTTTCCCTCAGAGCCCCCTTATCACATCAGAACCCCCCCTTCTTTCCCTCAGAGCCCCCGATCACATCAGAACCCCCTTCTTTCCCTCAGAGCCCCCTTATCACATCAAAACCCCCTCCTTTCCCTCAGAGCCCCCTTATCACATCAGAACCCCCCCTTCTTTCCCTCAGAACCCCCTTATAACATCAGAACCCCCTACTTTCCCTCAGAACCCCCTTTTCACATCAGAACCCCCTCCTTTCCCTCAGAACCCCCTTATAACATCAGAACCCCCTCCTTTCCCTCAGAACCCCCTTATAACATCAGAACCCCCCTCCTTTCCCTCAGAACCCCCTTATAACATCAGAACCCCCTCCTTTCCCTCAGAACCCCCTTATAACATCAGAACCCCCTCCTTTCCATCAGAACCCCCTTATAACATCAGAACCCCCTCCTTTCCATCAGAACCCCCCTTTCTTTCCCTCAGAGCCCCCTTATCACATCAGAACCCTTTTCCCTTCCCTCAAAGCCCCCTTATCACATCAGAACCCCCCCTTCTTTCCCTCAGAGCCCCCGATCACATCAGAACCCCCCCTTCTTTCCCTCAGAGCCCCCGATCACATCAGAACCCCCCTTCTTTCCCTCAGAGCCCCCTTATCACTTCTGAACCCCCCTTCCTTTCCCTCAGAGCCCCCTTATCACATCAGAACCCCCTCCTTTCCCTCAGAGCCCCCTTATCACATCTGAACCCCCCTTCCTTTCCCTCAGAGCCCCCTTATCACATCAGAACCCCCCCTTCTTTCCCTCAGAGCCCCCGATCACATCAGAACCCCCCTTCTTTCCCTCAGAGCCCCCTTATCACATCTGAACCCCCCTTCCTTTCCCTCAGAGTCCCCTTATCACATCAGAACCCCCCCTTCTTTCCCTCAGAGCCCCCGATCACATCAGAACCCCCCCTTCTTTCCCTCAGAGCCCCCGATCACATCAGAACCCCCCTTCTTTCCCTCAGAGCCCTCTTATCACATCAGAACCCCCTCCTTTCCCTCAGAGCCCCCTTATCACATCTGAACCCCCCTTCCTTTCCCTCAGAGCCCTCTTATCACATCAGAAGCCCCCCATTATATCAGAGTTAATGTGGTCCGGGTAAACCTTTTTAGTGGGCTGGATGTGGCCCGCGGGCCGTAGTTTGGAGACCCCTGCTCTAAATGACGTATCTGCGCCCAGCTTGGCGTTGCTCGGAATTGAGGATCTGACTTCTTTTTGGTTGACACATATAAAGTCCTATGATGTTCCTTCTTTTTTTTTTTCTGTGATCAATATTTATTCCGTACACCCCAGTATCCTTCAGCATCCTCGCCGTGGGGTTTAAACACCATACGCTGGTATTAGTGGCCGTATTTTGATTTTGTACACAGCCGCGTGGATGGTCTCTGTGGATTTGCTGATGTCAGAAGATGTGTGACAAGGCGCGGTGTTTTGGAAAGCCCTGACCGCACACAATGAGGAAGTCTATTATAGCCGAGTCATTGATATACAGGAAGTCTTTGTGCTCTTGTGGCGGGACAAAGGGAAGTATGTGCAAATAGGTTGCTACAATTGGGAAAATCCACCGGGCACCTCCTGCATTGTGTGAGAATTTTACTTTTGTATCAATGACACATCCCATGACTGTAGTGAATGGCCTTTTATTGAACATGTATGCAAACTCTAACAATGAACTTCTCTTCTTTTGTTCCATTTTGGTCTTTTAAAACCCAATTCTAGGTGTCAAAGCCTTACCAGGGTTAAAGCAGTCCTGATACCCACTGCCATGCAGGGTTTCTCCTACGTCCTGAAAATCTGCTCATTAAATGCTGTTCCCGCCATACTTCAGGACAGCCGGGATGGAAGTGCTGCAGGTTCTCATAGACCACAATGCTGCGGTGGTGGTTCTGCCGCTTCTCCTCCTGGCCATTCACAAAACACACAGACCCAGGCCTTACTTGTGAGTGGCCAGGTAGAGACGGGTGCGGAGACATGGCAGCTAAGGCTCATGTACACGGGACGTTTGGAAAACACTTCTTCTTAATGATGGAAACTGACTGCTGGAAAATGTAGGTTAAAAAAGTCTGTTTAGCCGCGTTTGCATACCGCGTTTAGAAGCGTTTGTTTTAGGAAGCATTTTTTAACCACTTCCCATCCGGCCCATGTATTTAAACGGCCAGACGGTGGCAGGGCAGGGTCGGGTGGCCGTTTATAAACGCCCTCCCTGATCCCTGCTTGTGCGCGCTCCCTGGTGCCCGTTGTGTCCTCCGGACACAGTGGAACACCGATTGTCGTATGGGACCTCTGTGCGAGGTCCCAATCATGTGATCACTGATTGGCCAATCAGTGATCACATGAAGAGTAGTAAGCAAGATGTCTCTTCTGACATCTGTGCTTACTACGTGTGAAATCTGTGAATGGTCACAGAGATCACATGGTACAGGACTATTCACAACAGTCTTGTACCATTTGACAAGCTGTGACCAATCACAGCTCACACAGTATTTCTCAATGGCCGCAAGAATGCAGCCAAAGAGAAGGAGAAATGATTGCTTTTACAGCCTCTATGGGTGTATAAGCAATCCGTGTAAAAAAAAAAAAAAATAAATAAATAATATAAATATTAAATATTAATATTTAATTAATATTTAATTAATTAATATTAATTAATATAAAATAAATATTTTTGGTTATAAACTAATGTGGGTTATTTTTTTTTTTTTTTTTTTGTACTAAAAAGATAACTAAATAAATTTTGTCCAAGATTTATGAAGAAAGATTGTTTATTTGCACAATTTTATAAGAAAAACGCTTTTTTTCAACATTTTTGGACTTTTTCATTTTATATAGCAAAAAAAAATAAAAATCCCAGTGGTGAATAAATACCACCAAAATAAAGTTTTATCTGTCTGAATAAAATGCTAAAAAACTCATATAGGTACAGTGTTGCACAATTGTCATTCAAAGTGTGATAGCGCTGAAAGCTGAAAATTGACCTGGACAGGAAGGGGGTGAAAGTGTCCGGACTGGAAGGGGGGGAAAGTGTCCGGACTGGAAGAGGGGGAAAGTGTCCGGACTGGAAGGGGGTGAAAATGTCCGGACTGGAAGGGGGTGAAAGTGTCGGGACTGGAAGGGGGTGAAAGTGTCGGGACAGGAAGGGGGTGAAAGTGTCGGGACAGGAAGGGGGTGAAAGTGTCGGGACAGGAAGGGGGTGAAAGTGTCGGGACAGGAAGGGGGTGAAAGTGTCGGGACAGGAAGGGGGTGAAATTGTCGGGACAGGAAGGGGGGGAAAGTGTCGGGACTGGAAGGGGGGGAAAGTGTCGGGACTGGAAGGGGGGGAAAGTGTTGGGACTGGAAGGGGGTGAAAGTGTCGGGACAGGAAGGGGGTGAAAGTGTCGGGACAGGAAGGGGGGGAAATTGTCGGGACAGGAAGGGGGGGAAAGTGTCGGGACTGGAAGGGGGGGAAAGTGTCGGGACTGGAAGGGGGGGAAAGTGTCGGGACTGGAAGGGGGGGAAAGTGTCGGGACTGGAAGGGGGGGGAAGTGTAGGGACTGGAAGGGGGGGAAAGTGTCAACCTGCAGACAAGAATAATAAATGCACAATAGACAACATTACAGCAGAAACACAATTCAGACCTAGTCAGGTATAATGTACTGGGGTGTAATTATTATTATTATAATGTTGCATTTTTTTGGTCTCCTATATGTATTTTGATGTTTTGTACATGCTAAGAAGCCTGATGAGAAATGACTCAAATGACGTCCTCCCTCTATTTTAGGAATACATCAAAGGGCTCAGCGACCCGGAAATGGCCGCCACGGAGACCTACCCCAAGGAGATGCACTGCATTTTCGTTGGAGCCAACAGCTTGTTCCTTCACTCGCTCATCAGGGACACTTGCGCCAGCATCACAGTGTTGGAAATCGGAGTCTTGGCCATCAAAGGGGGAACAGAACCGGTAGTGATGGCCCAGAGTAAAGTGCAGCAGTTTGCGGACATTTTCAGAGACAATATGAGCTTGGCTCCCGGTAAAGAACCGGAGGTGAAAAGGGAGTTTAAAGTTTTCGTTGAGGCTCACGCCGATAAATATACAATGGACTTGTTGTTGCTGCCCAGCGCGTTGAAGGAGGAACTGCTGGTTCTCTTGGCGAACGACCACTATTTGGTTGTGCAGGATGATGCCGATCTCGAGATCAGTACTGTGAACGCATGCGCTAACAATCTACCTTGTAGCCAAGATGAGGCCCGGACTAAGACCCCGGTGTCAGAGCTAATGTGTCAGCTGGACTCTGTATTTCCCGGCGTCCCCCAGTCGAACCAATCCTTCTCCTCTGCTCAACAAGAGCGATTAAAAGCAAAAAGACGAGGCTCGGAGAAAGAAAACGAATGCAGGAAAAAACCATTTTCCTTGGAAAGCATCCAAGCAGATGGGCCAATCAGTATTGATGATGACTCCGACGTCCCAGTCATCGACTTAGATTCAACCTATTCGGATGATACAGAATTAATCGTATTGGACCAAGATCCCATCAGCGCAGAAACGGAATATCGAATCCTTGTTAATTTTTTCAAGACTATGGGATATCCCCAGGCAGTGGTTGAGAAGGTCATCAAAGACCTTGGACAATCAGAGGAGCCCCTGAAACTGCTGGATGAGATAGAAAAACGGAGCCCCAGCCAACATGTAGAAATCATCGAGGACAATCCAACCACCAAAGAACAGCGCTTGCCCAAACTGGCGTCTGAACCGCGACAGGTAGTGACCGTAGCCAAGTCGAAGGTCTTCCCCAGTTCTTCCAATGAACTCTTGAAGAAGAAGTCTTTAGGGATGCCCAAGGAAGAGTCTAGATCTGAAAGGCTGGAGGCCGAAAGGATTTCAACAAAAAATATAGGCTTTGTAGCCAGAGGCACATCAAGTCCCCCAATAAATAGGCGGATCCCAGCCCCTGAGGCCCCAGGACCTTCAAATCCGCCCTCTGCCAGAATTACAAGGGAGATACCTGTCAACTCTAACAACACGGCTTTTACAGCCAACCCCTTGAACAATGACAGTAGACCTGCCACACATGGGAGGCAGGCAAAGCCTGAACCATCCGTCACTGGAGTACAAAGGTTTCTTTATTCCATTAAAACGCCTTATAAACTTGAACTGAAAAATGAACCTGGAAGAGAAGACCTGAAACATGTTATTATTGATGGAAGTAATGTAGCGATGAGGTTTGTATTGATCATTTTTGCATACTGTTGTGTCTTCAAGTGATATTTAAGGTTCTTCTTTTTTTTTTTTTTTTTTTTTTGAACTAACAAACATGTCTTACTTACCTGCTATGTGTAAAGATCCTGCACAGAGCCGCCCTGATCTCCTCCTCATTGGGGCTGCTCCGGCTCCTTCCCTCTTCAAGGACTCCTCCTGGCATGCCGCCTGCTATGAGGGGTACTTGTACAGAGCAGGTAAGTGCGACATGTTTGTTCTAATTTTTTTTAACAATGAAGCTTTATAACCACTTTAAGCAGCAGATGTGTATGGATAGTGTTTACTGTCACTTTAGTGCAGGGCATGACAAATCACAGGCGCCAGTTCAGTCCAGAAATTGTGTCCTGGCGCTTGGCTTCATACACTGCCTCCCACTGACTTCAATGCAAAATTGCGTCCCACTGACTTCAATGCAAAATTGCGTCCCATTGACGTCAATGAAAATGTGCTCCCATTGACGTCAATGAAAATGTGCTCCCATTGACGTCAATGAAAATGTGCTCCCATTGACGTCAATGAAAATGTGCTCCCATTGACGTCAATGAAAATCCGCTCCCATTGACGTCAATGAAAATCCGCTCCCATTGACGTCAATGAAAATCCGCTCCCATTGACGTCAATGAAAATCCGCTCCCATTGACGTCAATGAAAATCCGCTCCCATTGACGTCAATGAAAATCCGCTCCCATTGACGTCAATGAAAATCCGCTCCCATTGACGTCAAGGAAAATCCGCTCCCATTGACGTCAATGAAAATCCGCTCCCATTGACGTCAATGAAAATCCGCTCCCATTGACGTCAATGAAAATCCGCTCCCATTGACGTCAATGAAAATCCGCTCCCATTGACGTCAATGAAAATCCGCTCCCATTGACGTCAATGAAAATCCGCTCCCATTGACGTCAATGAAAATCCGCTCCCATTGACGTCAATGAAAATCCGCTCCCATTGACGTCAATGAAAATCCGCTCCCATTGACGTCAATGAAAATCCGCTCCCATTGACGTCAATGAAAATCCGCTCCCATTGACGTCAATGAAAATCCGCTCCCATTGACGTCAATGAAAATCCGCTCCCATTGACGTCAATGAAAATCCGCTCCCATTGACGTCAATGAAAATCCGCTCCCATTGACGTCAATGAAAATCCGCTCCCATTGACGTCAATGAAAATCCGCTCTTATTGACGTCAATTCAAAATTGTGTCCCATT
Organism: Staurois parvus; assembly: GCF_062004578.1. Lineage (NCBI taxonomy): Eukaryota > Metazoa > Chordata > Amphibia > Anura > Ranidae > Staurois > Staurois parvus. Next base: position 332,254 of record NW_028319330.1, read on the forward strand.
GACTTCAATGCAAAATTGTGTCCCATTGACTTCAATGCAAAACTGCTCCTTATGACGTCAATGCAAAAACGCGTCCCGTTGACTTCAGTGAAAAACGCGTCCCGTTGACTTCAGTGAAAAACGCGTCCCGTTGACTTCAGTGAAAAACGCGTCCCGTTGACTTCAGTGAAAAACGCGTCCCGTTGACTTCAGTGAAAAACGCGTCCCGTTGACTTCAGTGAAAAACGCGTCCCGTTGACTTCAGTGAAAAACGCGTCCCGTTGACTTCAGTGAAAAACGCGTCCCGTTGACTTCAATGCAAAATCGCATCCCGTTGACTTCAATGCAAAATCGCATCCCGTTGACTTCAATGCAAAATCGCATCCCGTTGACTTCAATGCAAAATCGCATCCCGTTGACTTCAATGCAAAATCGCATCCCGTTGACTTCAATGCAAAATCGCATCCCGTTGACTTCAATGCAAAATCGCATCCCGTTGACTTCAATGCAAAATCGCATCCCGTTGACTTCAATGCAAAATCGCATCCCGTTGACTTCAATGCAAAATCGCATCCCGTTGACTTCAATGCAAAATCGCATCCCGTTAACTTCAATACAAACTGGCGTCCTATTGACTTCAATGAAAAATGCCTCACCTTGATATCGACGCAAAAACGCCTCCCCTTGACGTCGACGCCGACTAACTATGTAACTGTTATAGTCAATGGCACCTAAAACTTGATGCTGTTTTGTGGCGATTATCGCACGGCAAATCGCATTGCGTGAAACTTGTCGTCCAAAAGTCGCCTTGCCCCAGGTGTTGACAACCCACACTACGCTAGAAAAAAAAAAAACCTGGCTCCTAACTTTTTTTTATCTGGCTCCTAGATTCAAAGAATATTTGTCAAGCCCCGCTGTAATGTGTTCTACTGTGCAGGAGCCCTGCATTGCACAGACATGCGGACATGGCACTGATTATTAATATACAGTATTTATAAAGCGCCAATAGTTCGCTCAGCGCTGTACATTACAAAGGGGGACAGAACATGTGACAGAACAATACCAATACAATGCAAAACATGAGGGGATCGAGGGCCCTGCTCTTTCGAGCTTACAATCTAGGAGGGAGGGGATGGTGGTACAGGAGGAGATAGCTGTGGGGGATGGGGTGGTAGGAAGAGTGGAGGAGGTCGGCAAGTTAGCAGGGGGTGGGGTAGGCTACCCTGAAGAGATGGGTTTTCAGGGTGCACCTAAAGGAGAGGAGAGTAGGTGATAATCTGATGGGTTGGGGCAGGGAGTTCCAGAGGATGGGTGACACCCTGGAGAAGTCCTGGAGGCGGGCATGGGAGGAGGAGACCAGGGAACTAGAGAGAAGGAGGTCTTGTGAGGAGCGGAGTGTGCGTGTTGGGTGGTACTTGGATATTAGGTCGGTGATGTACAGTGGGGATCGAAAGTTTGGGCACCCCAGCTACAAATTTGTATTAATGTGCATAAAGAAGCCAAGGAAAGATGGAAAAATCTCCAAAAGGCATCAAATTACAGATTAGACATTCTTATAATATGTCAACAAAAGTTAGATTTTATTTCCATCATTTACACTTTCAAAATAACAGAAAACAAAAAAATGGCGTCTGCAAAAGTTTGGGCCCCCTGCAGAATTTATAGCATGCACTGCCCCCTTTGCAAAGCTGAGACCTGCCAGTGTCATGGATTGTTCTCAATCATCATCTGGGAAGACCAGGTGATGTCAATCTCAAAGGTTTTAAATGCCCAGACTCATCTGACCTTGCCCCAACCATCAGCACCATTGGTTCTTCTAAGCAGTTGTCTAGAAAACTGAAACTGAAAATAGTTGACGCTCACAAAGCTGGAGAAGGCTATAAGAAGATAGCAAAGCGTTTTCAGATGTCAATATTCTCTGTTCGGAATGTAATTAAGAAATGGCAGTCATCAGGAACAGTGGAAGTTAAAGCAAGTTGTGGAAGACCAAGAAAAATATCAGACAGAACAGCTCGCAGGATTGTGAGAAAAACAATTCAAAACCCACATTTGACTGCACGATCCCTCCAGAAAGATCTGGCAGACACTGGAGTTGTGGTCACTATTCCACTATAAAGAGATACTTGTACAAATATGGTCTTCATGGAAGAGTCATCAGAAGAAAACCTCTTCTACGTCCTCACCACAAAAATCATCGTTTGAACTTTGCAAATGAACATATAGACAAGCCTGATGCATTTTGGAAACAAGTTCTGTGGACCGATGAGGTTAAAATAGAAATTTTTGGCCGGAATGAGCAAAGGTACGTTTGGAAAAGAAGGGGCACAGAATTTAATGAAAAGAACCTCTGTCCAACTGTTAAGGATGGGGTTGGATCAATCATGCTTTGGGGTTGTGTTGCAGCCAGTGGCACAGGGAACATCTCACGAGTAGAAGGAAAAATGGATTCAATAAAATTTCAGTAAATGTTGGATGGTAACTTGATGCCATCTGTGAAAAAGCTGAAGTTAAAGAGAGGATGGCTTCTACAAATGGATAATGATCCTAAACACACCTCAAAATCCACGGGGGATTACATCAAGAGGCGTAAACTGAAGGTTTTGCCATGGCCTTCACAATCTCCTGACCTCAACATCATTGAAAATCTATGGATAGACCTTAAAAGAGCCGTGCGTGACAGACAGCCCAGAAATCTCAAAGAACTGGAAGACTTTTGTAAGGAAGAATGGGCAAAGATACCTCAAACAAGAATTGAAAGACTCTTGGCTGGCTACAAAAAGCGTTTACAAGCTGTGATACTTGCCAAAGGGGGCAGTACAAGATATTAACTCTGCAGGGGGCCCAAACTTTTGCAGACGCCATTTTTTTGTTTTCTGTTATTTTGAAAGTGTAAATGATGGAAATAAAATCTAACTTTTGTTGACATATTATAAGAATGTCTAATCTGTAATTTGATGCCTTTTGGAGATTTTTCCATCTTTCCTTGGCTTCTTTATGCACATTAATACAAATTTTTAGCTGGGGTGCCCAAACTTTCCATCCCCACTGTAGTTCGGGGCAGTATGGTGGACGGCTTTGTACGTCAGTGTTAGGATTTTGAATTTGATCCGTTGCGCAATCGGAAGCCAGTGGAGGGATTGGCAGAGGGGGGTGGAGGACACTGAGTGGGGGCCAGTGGAGGGATTGGCAGAGGGGGGTGGAGGACACTGAGTGGGGGCCAGTGGAGGGATTGGCAGAGGGGGGTGGAGGACACTGAGTGGGGGCCAGTGGAGGGATTGGCAGAGGGAGGTGGCGGAGATGGAGCAGTTGGAAAGGTGAATGAGTCTGGCAGCCGTATACAGGATGGACTGAAGCGGGGATAGCCTGTGGCGAGGCAGGCCAGTGAGGAGGGAGTTGCAGTAGTCGAGTCGTGATATGATGAGGGAGTGGATGAGCTGTTTAGTGGTTTCTGGGGTTAGGAACGTACGGATTTTGGCGATGTTGGGGAGGTGGAGTCTGCACGAGTTTATGTTGGTGATACAAAAAAAAAAGCATGTTTGGGGAAAGCAGCGCTGTAATTGAAAGTATTGTTGTCAGTCACATGACTGCAGCTGGTGAAGCAGGAGAGAGGATCATGTGATGCATGATCTAATGTATGCTTGGTGACCGCCATTCAGGCTGCAGATTGCCGAACACTGCGGAAGAATCTTCATAAACACCAAATGAATTGTTCCGAGATACAAGACCAAATGCAGAAACTCGAGTTTTATTGAAAGCAGAACTGATGACAAACTGAGACTACGGACCTCATGATTGAAACGTCTAAAATGGGATTACTGAGTGCAACCCCTTCGTTCCTCTGATTACATTCCTACAGCATGAAAGAGGCCAATGGTTGATGATGAAACCGGAAATGAGAGGAGATCTCTCCAAAGTGAATGGAATTCCCATCTATGGGAGTTGTAGGAACAGGTGTCACCCTTGGAGGATTTTCCCTCAGGTCTTGCTCTGGTGACAACTGAGAATTCCCATCTAAGGGAGTTGTCGTAGGAACAGGTGTCACCCTTGGAGGATTTTCCCTCGGGTCTTGCTCTGGTGACAACGGAGAATTCCCATCTAAGGGAGTTGTCGTAGGAACAAGTGTCACCCTTGGAGGATTTTCCCTCGGGTCTTGCTCTGGTGACAACTGAGAATTCCCATCTAAGGGAGTTGTCGTAGGAACAGGTGTCACCCTTGGAGGATTTTCTCTCAGGTCTTGCTCTGGTGACATCTGAGAATTTTTGGATTTCACCTCACGTGTTGTCCCTGTGGTCACCAGGGCAAATCGAGAGGGCGAATCTTCCCGGGGGAGACAGACGCTGTTAAAAACTTGACAAAGGGTCCAACCCTTTTTATGAAGTTTAACCCCTTGGCGCCGGTGCCTCCCAGTCCTTTAAGAGTTCCAGAAGCTGGGAGGCGGGTGGGGTTTTAGGGCCATGTGACCGACGTGATTCACTGTCATGGCGGTCACATGATCGGGAAAGGTCCCGATTGCAAGAGGAGGTTTGGACCTTTACGTGAGCACCGAACGTGTGTGCTGGAAGCGCGCACTCTCAGCGCACTTTTTTTTTTTAATAGAACGCAAATGTGTGGCCGCTCAGCGTCTAGGCCCGGATGCCGGGAGGCGCCACATTTGCGTTCAGCCGGCGCCAAGAAGTTAAACTTCTCTGTGATTTCCTGTAACACTGCAACAGACGTGTTGATCTGATGCAGGGGAGTCAAACTGGTGGCCCTCCTGCTGTTGCGAAACTACAAGTCCCATCATGCCTCTACCTTTGGGAGTCATGCTTGTAACTGTCAATCTTGCAATGCCTCATGGGACTTGTAGTTTGGCAACAGCTGGAGGGCCACCAGTTTGACACCCGTGATCTGATGTCTATATCTCTTTGGCCATTCAGGTGTCTGTATATGTCCAGCTCTTTGTCCATCCTTCTATCTCCCTCTCTCTCTGTCCATTGGTCCATCTATTTGTCCATCCTTCTATCTCCCTCTCTCTCTGTCCATTGGTCCAGCTCTTTGTCCATCCTTCTATCTCCCTCTCTCTCTGTCCATATCTCACTATTTGTCCTTCCATTTCTCTCTCTCTCTGTCCATTGGTCCATCTATTTGTCCTTCCTTTTCTCTTTTTTTCTCCTTCCAGTGTCTGTTTTGGGCTTTATGGCAGAGTGTCTAGACAGAAGCCTCTCCTCAGTGCAAAACACATGAAAGCCCGCTTGGAGTTTGCAAGAAAGAGGCCTTCTTCTAGCCGCTCTACCACAAAGCCCAGATCAGTAGAGGGTGCAGTGATTGTTGTCCTTCTGGAACTTTTCCCCATCCCCACGCAGGATCTCTGGAGCTTAGTCAGAGTGTCCGTTAGGTTCTTGGTCACCTCTCTTACTAAGGCCCTTCTCCACATTGGTCAGTTTGGCCAGGTGACCAGTTCTTGGAAGAGTCCTGGTTGTGCCAATCTTCTTTCATTTGAGAATTATGGAGGCCGGAGCCTTCAGTGCAGCATTGATTTTTTTGAAGCCTTCCCCAGATCTGTGCCTTGCAATAATGCTGTCTCTGAGCTCTGCAGCTCTGGCTTTTGCTCTGATACAGTATGCATCATCAGCTGCGAGGCCCTTTTATAGAGAGGCGTGTGCCTTTCCAATTCATGTTCAATCAATAGAATTTACCACAGGTGGGCTCCAACCAAGGTGTAGAAACATCTCCAACGATCCAGAGACATGGGAGGCACCTGAGCTAAATTTCAAGTGTTGTTGCAAAGGGTCTGAATACTTATGCCAGTGTGATATTTTGTTGTTTTTATTTTTAATATATTCAGACATTTCTAAAATTCTGTTTTCAGTTTGTTTTTATTGGTTACGGAGTGTAGAATATTGATGAAAATAATGAATTTAAACAACTGTAGAATCAGACTGCAACATAACATTGAAAAGGTGAAGGAGGTCGGAATACTTTCTGAATGCACAATATATGTCCTTGTCCATGTATCTGACTCTCCTGTGCATTGAGCCACCTATTGGTCTGACCTTCCTTCTCTTTCAGTGCCTGTTCTGTTATTCATTATCCCTTTTTCTTTCTCTCTGTCCATCTGTCTTTCCATATTTCTCTGTCCATTTCTTTCTTTTTTCTCTCTCTCTCTCCTTCCTTCTCTCTCTCTCCCCCCTTTCTTCTCTCTCTCCCTTCCTTCTCTCTCTCCCCTTCCTTCTCTCTCTCCCCTTCCTTCTCTCTCTCCCCTTCCTTCTCTCTCTCCCCTTCCTTCTCTCTCTCCCCTTCCTTCTCTCTCTCCCCTTCCTTCTCTCTCTCCCCTTCCTTCTCTCTCTCCCCTTCCTTCTCTCTCTCCCCTTCCTTCTCTCTCTCCCCTTCCTTCTCTCTCTCCCCTTCCTTCTCTCTCTCCCCTTCCTTCTCTCTCTCCCCTTCCTTCTCTCTCTCCCCTTCCTTCTCCCCCCCCCTTCCTTCTCCCCCCCCTTCTCTCTCTCTCTCTCCTTCCTTCTCTCTCTCTCTCTCCTTCCTTCTCTCTCTCTCTCTCCTTCCTTCTCTCTCTCTCTCTCCTTCCTTCTCTCTCCTTCTCTCTCTCCTCTCTCTCTCTCTCCTTCCTTCTCTCTCCTTCTCTCTCTCCTCTCTCTCTCTCTCTCTCCTTCCTTCTCTCTCTCTCTCCTTCCTTCTCTCTCTCTCTCCTTCCTTCTCTCTCTCTCTCCTTCCTTCTCTCTCTCTCTCTCCTTCCTTCTCTCTCTCTCCTTCTCCCTCCCTCCCTCCCTCCCTCCCTCTCTCTCTCTCTCTCTCTCTCTCTCTCTCTCTCTCTCCTTCCTTCTCTCTCTCTCTCTCTCTCTCTCTCTCTCTCTCTCTCTCTCTCTCTCTCTCTCTCTCCTTCCTTATCTCTCTCTCCTTCCTTTCTTCTCTCTCTCTCTCTCTCTCTCTCTCTCTCTCTCTCTCTCTCATTCTCTCTCTCTCTACTTCTCTCTCCTTTCCCTCTCATTCTCTCCCCTTCCCCCTCCCTCTCTCCCCTTCCTTCTCTCCCCTTCCTTCCTTCTCTCTCTCTCCTTCCTTCTCTCTCTGTCTCCTTCCCCCCTCCCTCTCTCCCCCCTCTCCCCCTCTCTCCTTCCTTCTCGCTCTCCCCCTCTCTCTCCCCCCTCCCCCTCCTTCCTTCTCTCTCTCTCTCGCCCTCCTTCTCTCTCTCTCGCCCTCCTTCTCTCTCTCTCGCCCTCCCCCCTCTCTCGCCCTCCTTCCCCCCCCCTCTCTCGCCCTCCTTCCCCCCCCCCCTCTCTCGCCCTCCTTCCCCCCCCCTCTCTCGCCCTCCTTCCCCCCCTCTCTCGCCCTCCTTCCCCCCCCTCTCTCGCCCTCCTTCCCCCCCCTCTCTCGCCCTCCTTCCCCCCCCTCTCTCGCCCTCCTTCCCCCCCCTCTCTCGCCCTCCTTCCCCCCCCTCTCTCGCCCTCCTTCCCCCCCCCCTCTCTCGCCCTCCTTCCCCCCCCCTCTCTCGCCCTCCTTCCCCCCCCCTCTCTCGCCCTCCTTCCCCCCCCTCTCTCGCCCTCCTTCTCCCCCCCTCTCTCGCCCTCCTTCCCCCCCCCTCTCTCGCCCTCCTTCCCCCCCCCTCTCTCGCCCTCCTTCCCCCCCCTCTCTCGCCCTCCTTCCCCCCCCCTCTCTCGCCCTCCTTCCCCCCCCCTCTCTCGCCCTCCTTCCCCCCCCTCTCTCGCCCTCCTTCCCCCCCCCTCTCTCGCCCTCCTTCCCCCCCCTCTCTCGCCCTCCTTCCCCCCCTCCTTCCCCCCCCCCTCTCGCCCTCCTTCCCCCCCTCCTTCCCCCCCCCCTCTCGCCCTCCTTCCCCCCCCTCTCTCGCCCTCCTTCCCCCCCCTCTCTCGCCCTCCTTCCCCCCCCCTCTCTCGCCCTCCTTCCCCCCCCCTCTCTCGCCCTCCTTCCCCCCCCCTCTCTCGCCCTCCTTCCCCCCCCTCTCTCGCCCTCCTTCCCCCCCCCCTCTCTCGCCCTCCTTCCCCCCCCCTCTCTCTCCTTCCTTCTCTCTCTCCCTCCTTCCTTCTCTTTCTCCTTCTCTCTCTCCCTCCTTCCTTCTCTTTCTCCTTCTCTTTCTCCTTCTCTCTCTCCTCTCTCTCTCTCCTTCCTTCCTTCTCTTTATCCTTCTCTCGCGCTCTCTCTCCTTCCTTCTCTCGCGCTCTCCTTCCTTCCTTCCTTCTCTCTCTCTCTCCTTCCTTCCTTCCTTCTCTCTCTCTCTCCTCTATCTCTCTGTCTGTCCATCTTTCTCTCTGTCTGTCCATCTTTCTCTCTCTCTGTCCATCTTTCTCTCTCTCTGTCCATCTTTCTCTCTCTCTGTCCATCTTTCTCTCTCTCTGTCCATCTTTCT